>NW_009936641.1:8324-16798 GCF_000696875.1 Nestor notabilis
ATGCTAGTTTTGAAGCTCAAGCTGAAAGACAACAGATAAAAACATCAAGTAAGCCTAATACCCACCACAACAGTCCAACTTCAGCATTGGCTGGTAAATCTGTACTGCAGGCTGCATTCTCTTATATTTTACCCTGAGAAATTCTCTGTATTTGGTTGCCCAGAATATTCACAATATGATTTTACTCTTGGAAATTCATTTTAAAGTGAGTTGCGAAGCAATTAACAGGAAAGAACAAAGCTGAACAGAGCTTATTGATGCAACTCTTGAATGAGCTATCTGGGCAGAACCCAGTTTTTCTAGTTATTTTGCTTATTTGCATGCCAATGCCTCCAACATACAAAACCAGACCAGCAAGAGAATGTGAAGTGAAAAACTTGTAAGAGCTTCTGGTACCTTCTAATCAAAGGAACTACCACTGTCTTGTACTTTTTGCTATTAAAAGGTCTCCTCGGTGCTATACAACTAGTCAAAAGCAGGTTACTCATTAAAACTCCTTTAAATTCCCGTAATTTATCAGAAAAGGTTCACACATTCCTGTAGGACTGATGACCATGGACAGTACTTTTCTCAAAGGACATGAGGATGTTTAGCAAAGGACAAAACAAAGCATGCAGCTGTAATGAATACTGCAGGAGCACAATGAAATACCTGCGCCGCATCCGTAGCGCACCTTGAAACAGGTTCTACAGAGAGGAGGAATTACTCAGATTGACATACAGCTTTCCAGTAGTACAGCTGCCACAAACAGAAAGGACACACACAGCACACCAGTGGTCACAAAACATACCAAAGCAGATCCCAAGAGGCTCACCCTCAGGAGGTAACATGCTTCTGTCAGTGATCTTCACAGCCTCGATGCAGATAGTGTAACTATTCCTACCACCTACACCATGGTCCCATGACAAAGGAAGAACAAAGTCATACTGTAGCTGTCAGTCACCTGGTTATGAATATGTCAAACAAAGTGTTCTGTCAAGCACTGCGTTGAACACAACAGTGACAGGTACCAGGTGATGTGCCACCTCTTCTGGTAACAGGCTTTGCTTTCCAAAGCTTAACTCTGCCCAGATCAGCAGGTCCAGCACAAGCTCACAGTCCCCAGCAGGAGAAGGTACAGAGAACTCTTCTCCAGAGATCCAGTATCAGTAAGATCAGTCCCAGATTTTGCAGATTCCACCTATTTTAAACCATTTCCACCCACTCGAATTTATTTTTAAAACCAGGACAACAACAGTGCAAGACTCTGCAAATCACTTTCAAAGATATCAACGCATTCTGTGATCTGCGTGTGAGCATCTGTATCTACCTGTACTCTAACCACCAGATGAGGCTGCAGAGATGACCTAGAATGGTTGTCCATAACATCATTTCACTTGCTTACAGCTTTATAAAGTACCACAAGTTGGAATTTCCTATGCTAACCTATAGGTTAGCAACCCCTCATATTCATCACCATGCATGTTTGCTCCTTCTCGAATCCCAGTCTTCAACATTACAAGTTAACAGCTTATGTCTATGTCTCAAAGACCCTGGATCCTCAGAACTTCGACACCACTTAAAGAACCCCAAACACTAGTACCTGTTCAAAACAACCTGTAAGAGTTTAAACATGCAATTACTATGACTTGGGTAATTCAATGTAACTAGTTACTCCATACTAACTTGTTCTATGTCAATCCTCAATAAAGACCCAACTGGTTAACCAGAAGTTGCTGCTCAAAGAAACATCTCCACAGAGAGGCAAGCATTTACAGCTGGAACAGCTCACTTGACTGGAATGCTGTTCTGCAAGCTCCATTCTGAAGTCTGGCTGGCTGACCATAGCTGCAGTGTCTTATTCCTCCTGCAGTTGAAATTTCACACCAGGCAGCAATTCGGCAAAGCCACTGTTTGTCGACACCATCCTGCTCCTTTATAAATCCTGGATTTTCTGCTCTGAAAGCTTGTTCTAGCTCCAGGAGACATATATAAACCGCTAGGACATGTTCATTATACAGACACTCTACTCGTGAGATCAAGGAGAATTTAAGTAAACCCAAGAACAGAAACAGTGAGCAGTCATGAAAATAAGCACAGACATTCACCAGCATGAGCAGTAAAGGTGTTAGAAGGTCAATGCACTGGAATTACAGTGCTACCAAAGAACTGATGAAGCAGCACATTCATCAGCTTTTTCACAGGCCTAACAAGGTTTTGTTGGATGTGCACTTTCACAGCAGATTTTAAACCAAATTCAGTTTGTTCACTTGAAAGGAGAATACCTGCAAGCAAGAAAAAAAGAAATAAAATAGAAATAGCATTGACAGGATTGAAAATTAGCTCCACACAAAGGAAAATCCACTCCATGCCCTGTCTAATCCACCTCAGAAAAGTTAATAAAAAGCAACATTTTCACTAGCTTGATAGTCTGGGTTCAGGATGCAGCTTATGGCCAGAAAAAGACTCCAAAAGAGGCAGTAGAAGATCAAATATACACACCCTTCACATTAACATCAAAAATAATAAAGGAAAATAAAACAACCCAGCAGTCTACGGCATGACTGGTGGAATAAGAGCCAAGCCCATCTACTCTTGGGTTGCCAGCTGAAGTAAAGCATAGCTGTAGTACTTCAAGGGATAGAAATAAATAGCTTGGAACTAGAAGATAAATATTCATGTGGTTTTTGCTTCATACACATCTCTTGAAAGCATCAAACTGCAGCGTTTCATCTCTGAATGAAAGCTTCAGCAACGATGAATCTTAACAGACTCATGAAATTAGGTTACCAACAACAATGGAGCTAAAACATCTATAAAAATTAGCCAAGAAGTCAATTTAATTGGCAATTCAGATACCTGCTGTAATTATTATGCACTTAAAATCTCTTCAGCCAGAGAACAGCTACATAAATGGCAGAATCCAGAAGAGGATTTTATTTACCAAGTTAGATCTGCTTCTTTCTCCAACGTTTGAAAGTAACAGCATCTTCCACCAAGATGCAAATGCTTTTACATCTCTTGTTTTCTTATTCTGTTTGGCTTCTTTCCCTTCCTTTAAGTGTCTTTGCCTCTTCCCCTACATTCCCTTGCTTTTGTCCTTTAGATTCACTCCCACATGCCTCAGAGGGGGGGGAGCTGTGTAGGTCAACCCACCCCAGAACCAAAGGAGCAAAGCATCCTAAGCTTTACTGAACTTCTTTTAAAAGCACTTAAAACAATGGTGGCAGCAAACTGAGCATCTGAGAACCTAGCTCTGAACGAACACGTTTCTGGTAGGAAGAATCACGTTCTATTCTCTCAGGAATACAGATTTTTGGTGATGCTTCCCAAGAATTAGAGCCAACTGAAATGCTCAAAGTCTGGTTTGCAACCAAGTCAGGCTACAGAACGTGCTTCTGCACCAGAACCACAATGGTTGTCCCACATGCTAAGTACTCCCCCCAGCACAAAACTACAGTGCTGCTATCAGAAGTACTATTTATTGGAGATAAAAGCTGTAAAGAGGAAACTGGATAGAAAATACCCTCATAGTTTAGTGCTCAGGTACCTACAGAACCAATGGCTAACTCCAGTCTCACTTCAGCCAAAAATTCCACAGGCAAGGACACTGGCTCACAGAACTTCAACCAAACCTAGCAAACAAACAAACAGACCAAGGAACCTTGATTCCAGCAGATTAAGATTTTCTGATGCAAAACACTTCACTGAAATTCCCACAGAATTCTGTAAATGTTCTCCTTTTTGAACACTCCATGCATATCAATTTTAATTTGAGCCATTTTTCCACCTGACAGCATCTGCTACAGCATACTTTACACTTTGTAGCCTTCCTTTGGGAACAATTTCATTGCCCACAACTGTAAGAGACCACTAAATTCTGGTTTACATGCCTTCTCCACATGATGCATAATGTGAGGCTTGATCATGACTGATAAACCAGCTCATTTTGATCCATGCTGTTACAAAAATCAGTAATTCAATACTGCATTGTAAAACTAGTTATTTCCTAGCAGCTTCCTGAGGATTTGTTTTATCTTATTTGTAAGAGACATGGTGGGAAGTAATCAATAACTCCAAGCACAGTGGCTGTGGACTCAAGTGTCAGCACATGTATAATTAATCATTTATGAACACTTCTCTTTGAACTGAAACTTACTTTGAAGGTGAAATTAAGTGTGCTTGAATCTATCATAATGTAACCACCCTACAAATGGATCACTGGAGAAAATTACAGCTTGTAACACCAGTGGAGAAAACCCCTAGAATGGTAAAAATAGGTACAGGTTTAAGTTTATAGATCTTCTTACTCAGGCACTGTTAAAGCTCTGTCTCTGCAGCCCCATTCTCTCCAGGCATGTGTAATTTTACATTATTCTGCACAAGGTATCTTACAAATCATTTTCATGGAGACCCTTAAACTATTATGGCAGCATTCCTTTTGCCAATGAAGCAGGAGGACAACATCATGTAAAGCCCTAAGGCAAAAGAAACCATGTTTTTATGCCTACCAACAATTCCTCACACACTCAAGCTCTGCAGCTCACGCACACAGCTAGCAGAGTATTTGTTAGAGAGTTTTAAGATGATACCACAAGTTTTCAAAAGCTTTAGAAAGAGTTTATGCTATGGTTGAATTTCCTTTAAAGTGACTTTTTTTAGTACATACCCAATGGATTTCAGTATAAGGGTGTTACTATGTTTGCTGTTGTCAAGAGATAATATATATATATATATTTATATAAACTTTGACTTCTGAAAAGAGGACAAATATATCTAAGCAGAGTTCAGTTTTAATAAAGAATCCACCTAGCTATCTGCCTGGGCTACATTAACTCACTCAGATAATAAAACAGTTGCACAGCACTTACAACTGTGTTTAAGACAAAATAAGACCATGTAAATAAAGTTATTTGCATCTCTAAAGATAGGTGGCTTTTTGCTTCACTATCAAACAACTGTTCAACACAACTGATGGGCAAAATCTAGAGAGAACACAGGCACGGGGAGAGGTTCTGCTCTTCTGACAAGGTTCTTATTTCATCCCCTCAAACAAACATGCTGCTAATGGCCCGTTACAAGCAGGCCGATGAGCCAACCTCTCTGCAGCCTCAACACACAGAGGTTTTATAACAGAGTTACTAAAAGGATTCTCATTCCCACTCAGCCCATAGACACATCAGGACTCCACCTCGGCACCTGGTTAGGTCTGGAGTGAGCGACATGAACCACAGACACCTCCAAATTCAGACACTCTCCATATCATTATTACTCTTGAACTATCACCAGAATCAAAACCCAGTGAGATCTATTAACAAATTCTTTTGGGAGCCCTAAAACAAAACTACTCAGAAGTGTAAAAATACTACTAGTAAAAATATAATGAAGTTATCCATTCATAAAAACATGTTTCTTGACAAGTCTCATAAGCATGCAGCCTTCTTTGTAATACCCCAGAGGTTCATGGCATCCCAGCAGCCACCACCTTATCTCTTCTAAAACTGAAGAGCACAGCAGAGGAATTGAACTCAACAAGGAATGCAACAGATCAAGGTTTCCATTCAGTCTCATGTCAGTCACAGAGGTTACATGTCCAACAGAGCAATATACAGTTTAAATTTGGGATTATGAAACCAGGAGGGATAAGATTAAAAGGTCCAGATGTATTTCTGCAGCTGCAGGGACAATTCACCTTTTGTGAATGCTCCCACCCCATTCACAAACAACCCCAGGAAGACAACACTGTCCAGCCTCCTGCATTTCCTGCATGAAGAGCTGCTGCAACTCACCAAGAGTCTGTCTCATTAAATTATGTGCATAATTAAATAGACTGAAATAATCTAAAGGATCCATCTAAACCAGCAAATGAATTTCCAATTGTAACTGTATTTAAAAGAAAGGAAACCAAGTTTAAGTAAGCTTAGTCTATTCTTATAACTTATTAATCTTGAAAATTAAGACATTATCTTTGTGCAGTGAATCAACAAGTTGTTAAAGAGTACAACTGGAAGTAATGGTATGTCACATCTGACACGTTCTAATCACTCACTGCTCTCATGCAACTTGCTGTTACAAGCATTTAAGAATACAAGGAAATAATTCTATCACCATACAGTCGTCTTCATCATAAATGTTAAGAATTCAAGGATTCAGATAAGACATTCTTTAATTCCAAGTTCTACAGTGTCTATATATCTACATAATGTATATTTTTTGCAACAGGAAACATCACAGTCCCACATCTGGCAGATACAGGGTGACCAACCTGCTCACTGCTCTCACTTCCCAACTCAGGTGAAGATGTTTCTGTGATCAGTTACACAAACTCTGCAAAACCATTCCAGGTGTTGAGCACTCCATATTTAACACATTCTCTGCACACCTGATTTTGTACATTACTTCCAAATAATGTAAGATAACCAAATGTTTTTGTTATTTCCCAGAGAACAGGCTGAACACTGAGCATTCTGAAACATCCTATTAGTGCCAAATACAGATGTTTCTTACATCTTCATGACTCAGGTGACAAAATCAATGCCAGTTCGTGAACAGAAGCTCTAGTTACCAAGCAGCATGATGTAACATTGCATTGTTCAAGTTACTTCAAATACCAAACCTAATGAATTATCTGCTTCAAAATTCAGTGTACCTGCGAGTGAATCTTGCCTTCAAACAACAACAATAAATCACCTGACTGGCAATACAAGCAGTGATTTCAAAACACAGCCTTATCAAAGCACAAAAGCCCGACGGCTTGTGTTCCAGCCAGCACTGACAGAAAGCTAAGCTCTCCACCTTTGTTCTAGGTCAGTATGTGTGAAGTTCATGCAGCAGAATTCACAAGAAGAAAGACTGAAAGAAATACCAGTTTCAATCATAAAACCTTTCAGCTTAAGCAAACACACACTGTAGAAAGCAGGAAGAGTATTAAAATTGATTTCAAGAAACCATCCCAACAGTGAAAACCACCCTCCCTGATCAGCTAGCAAATCAAGTACATCTGCATAGGTGTTAGCAACCAGAGCTACATGCACCACACTGCTTTTCAGTATTGCATCGACTGAAGCCTTTAACCTATCTAGTCTTCAGCTACTCGCAGGCAGAGAGTTTGTTGTCTAATCATCATTTTCTAACTTGAAATTGTGTCTTCTGTTAAGATTACATCAGCAGGGCTGACTAGTTTTGGAGGAAAGTGGGATGTTCATTCCTGGACAGCAGATTTCTCAGAGCTTCCTCTGGAGCACTCCCTGAAGTGACAAGTTCATTACAAGGTGCTCTTGGTTCAGGAAAGCAACATTAAGAATCACTCCTGATCTTACCTTCGATTGCCCTCAACTTTCTACCACGTGGTCACACATTTGCATGAGCTGACAACTATTTTAAGGAAAGTTCTGTTTACAGTAACTGAAAACCCAGAGGGTTACTCAGGGGAAACTCACTGCTCGGAATTTCTTGCTTCCATGCTAGTTTAGCCAGTTCTCCTAGTTCATCCCACAGTGCAGCGCTTCATGTTTGGAAGTCACCCAAGTCACTGCTTCCAGAACTTGCCCTGAGGTTTCACAAGTCCCAGAGCACACTGGTATAAAGTTTGTTAAGATGATATGTATCTGCTTGCCCCCAGATGACAACTGGAGTTCCAGGACTTTGGAAGGTGAAACTGGACTGAAACAGATCTCTCTTGCATGCATAAGCTTTAAGAAGGGAAACACGACGGGATGAGTGGCACAGTAATGCTCATCTCCACTGCAGGCCTATGTCTCCTTTTTGCTCTTTGAAATCTTAAATGAAGGCTATGGATTTTAATTGAGAAAATCCACAGTAAATGAAAGCAATATCTGCTTGCATGCAGCATACTCTGGCTGATGCTTCTGAGGGGAAACATAAGGCTATGGAAGACAAAAAACAGAAGGTGCTTTTGAACCCACACGTTAAACTCTGCCCTGCAAATGCTGCAGAGTAACAAACCACTCCAAAAGGAGCCCCAACTCCAAACACAGATAGCACAAACATGATTAATTAAATAAATGGCAACATAATGTATACCTTTGTTACCATGCAGAAGTTCTGGTGGCATGTTATTTAAAAAAAAAGCCTTTTTCCTGCTATTTTTCCCATCTTGCTTGTCTCCCTTTCAGGAGCTCTGTAAGAGAAACACTGAGTAGGTAACTGAAGAACAAAAATAAGCCAAACGCTAATAAACCCTGGCTGCTCGCTCTGCTCCAGCTGTGGCCTTAAAGGCCCCTCGAGGCTCCTGTACGGTGCTGAAGCTGAGAGCAATGCATTTATCTGGGGAACTCGGTGTCGCAGGCTCCTCTGCTAAACCACCCAGCTCCAACAGCCACCAGGAAGACATGGGAAATGCGAACTATCCCTCCACTGGTGCTGCCAGAGCCCCGCTGACCTGCAGCCCGCGCTCCGCACAGCACCGTCCTTCAGCCCCGCTGCCTCCCGCGGCCCGGCCCCACGGCTGAGAGAGTGGTTCTGCCACCCAGCCC
>NW_009936642.1:0-4295 GCF_000696875.1 Nestor notabilis
GAGCACTGAGCAAGCGGCTTCCCGGGGCCGGGAACGGGCAGAGCAGCAAAGGCTGATTAGGAAAGGACGGCAAAGCCCATTTCGCCATGCTAAATCTTCCCATCTTTTGTGGCCAGGATCCGGTACAAGATGAAGAGTCCAGAGCAACTGGTACATGCACTGAGAGCTTGGCTAGCAAAAGCTCTCCCCGTGAGAGCCAGGGCTACTGGAAGGGATGTCCTCCCCCTTCGGTGTCTCTCCCCATGGAGGCAAAGTGAGCCCTGCTCAAGGCAGAAGGGGCTGTGCAAGGAGAAAAATCTCCCAAAGGTTGGAGCCTCTTCCATGTACCATGGACAGGTCTGGCACAAGTCCCACCAGCTGCAAATACCGATCCCCTCCATAATCATCCGGCAGTCCTCGCCCTCTCTGTGCTGCAGAAATCTGTCTCAAAGGCCTGATCCATACCAGGGCTGATGGGTTTTTCTTTAGGTTCACCGAGAGCTGGGCTCTGCACCTCATATGCTCTGACTTACAGGGGCTGAGGGCTGAGGCTACACAGAGGCGGGAAAAGTCCAACCGAGCCCTGGGATGAAGGACGCTATAACTTGACCAGAAGAGGAGAAGACCTGATACAGTACACAGGAAAAGACAGTTTCCAGCGTGCAGATCCACTCTACAGTACACCTCCCTCCATGTTTATGTGCCCTTAAAACACAGCCCGATAGGAGATGGCTTCATAAGGCTGCAAGAGCAGACAGCTGTTCTAACACTGAAATGTATTTTGGGTCAGAATGCAACAGTCATGAGCATAGCAAAAACCTGGATTATCTCTGGATAGGACAGGGGAAAGGAAACGAAATATCATGGAAAGGAAAGGCAGGGAACGAATATCAAGTACAAAAAGGTCAGTCAGGTACTGGACTGTGATGCCTACAGGTGGGTGCTGTGAAACCTGTTACCTTAACGTATTTATTCAGCCATCCAAGTATCATCCCAGGGAGGGAAAGACGGTCCTCACCTCTCTGGGAGCTGGTCACCTCGCGTCATTCCCAGCTCTGCCAGTCTTGATCCCCTATTGGCTTGCGGCATGTGGTTCCTTGCCTCAGGCCATTTCACCTGCCAGAAAAGAGGGTTTCTCCTCTACCCTGATGACAGCCTGGGCAGACAGGATAGGTTACACATCCAGCACGCTCTCTCGCTCAGTTTTTTCCAAGTGCTTTAAGCTTTACAGCAAGTTTCTAGCAAGATCTCGCAGAAGCCGCCACTGCTACAACACGGTTGAATGAAACACAATGGGGACTTAGCAGGTGTTCAAGCACACGTCCATCTTTAACTCGCCTGCAGCCCCACTGGTCCAGAGTTTGCACCTTCTTGTGTATCTGGCTGCATGGAAATCTTAAAGAATAAGTGTAATTAGAAATCTACTGTCTCCACAGCTACAATTCAATAGCTGTCATAGCAGGGTATCTCCAGCACTTGGACTTTACTGGCTGGCAATGTTCATCTTCATCTACCAGCTCGAAAACACAGAAACACAGACTTGAGGCTTCAGTGTGCATTTCCACCAACCCTCCTTTGGCCATTCATAAATAGACATGGATCATGGGTATGCTGATCTCAGACTGCCATCTTCTTGCCGTGGCGCTGGACCACTGCTCAAGCCAAACCACTGGTGGCAGAAGGCATGCAACTCAAAAAGGTGTGGCACGGATACTTTGTCTTGCACTAATGTCCCAGCCAAGCAGCCTCGGTACCCCATCCCAGTTTTCCCCCACTGTCCCTGCCCATCTATACACACTCCACCCCAGCTCCCAATACTGGTATACCCCTCTCCTGACCCTTCATCTAGCACCAGGGTTTATCTGCCAAGCCCTTTGAACTGAAGCCATCTGGGTGCCCTGCACCACTGCAGTGCTGAGGAGAAGACAATTTTATATTCAGAAGGGAACATTTTCTACCCCAAGTCAAGTTGCATAATGAGGAGCCAGCAAGCAGCACAGCCCCTCCTGCCAGCCCATGCCAGGACCTCTGGGAAGGTGAGCAACCAGCCTGACTTCAGTATCTCAATGCAAAATGATGTATTTGCAACAAATAAGGGGGGAGGGAGAGAATCTGGATATTTATACACAAAACACTGTGCAATTTTAACCTGTAATTTTAACTGCTACCCAGCTCTGCAAGACAAGTTACCAACAGCCTGTATCAGTACTTGGCAATGGAACTTCGATGAGCCACGATCTAACCTCATGCCAAAAGGTTGCAACAGTGGGGGAAAGGCAGCGATCTCGTGGCAGGTAACAGCAGGGAAACCTCAAAGCATTCACCCACCTGGGTGCATCCGGAGCATTTTACCTGTTTGCGTGGCTACACCAGCTTCCAGCTGCAGGGAGGGGAGCACCGGCTCAGTACCAGCCCTGCCTGCAGAGTCAGGCTTGAGCACGAGTCAGGGGGGATGCTCCAGCCCACAGGACAATGGACAGTCAGCGGGGATGGGTTTCTCACCCACAAAACCCCTCGGGGATGGAAACCATCACCAGCCACCCCATGAGGCACTGCTAGGTCCTTTGAAGCCATGCGAGGGTCTAAGCTGGGTCCCGACCTTGGAGGTCGGTAGCACAGCACCAGAGACCTGGGGGTGCACAGGCCTGCCTCCCCCATGTGCACACACATGTCGCAGCAGCTTCGTGGGTTTTATCATCACCCTTATCCTTTATTACTACATTTCTTCAAACCTACTATGGCTCCTTCAGGTGCCCTGCTGAGCAGCCCCAGCAGCAACTGCGTAATTTTCAGGCACCTCTGGCTCCAGCAAAGCCCCCGTGCTCAAGGACACATCATCTGACGTCCTCTCACCATCCAACATCCCCTCGCCCTGGGGGTACACCTCCCTCCCCGAGCTCTTCACTGCAATCCCCACCGTTTTCCACCATCATTTAAGTTTCTGAAGTAATTTCTTTTTTCTTTCTTGTCCTTTTTTTTTTTTTTTTTTTAAAGCAAACCATCTACCATATGTTCTCCCCTGAAAGGGGTAATTGTTAACAGATCATTAAAACACCGTGGTGAGTGCTCTGAGATTCCTTCCCTCCGTCTTACGCATTATCCTGTCTCTGTCACCCTTTCAATGAGGCTTTGAGGGCTCTGCTTTTCTAACTTCTTTCTCGGGGGGGAAAAAAAAAAGAGAGAGAGAAAGAGGCACTAAAGTGACCCTCTTCACAGCTCTCCTCCTTGCTTTTCAATGTCTTTTTCGACACCCAGCAATAATTGGGGTGGGGGGCAGGCATGCCGCCGCTGCTGCTGCCGGGCTGGGGCAGCAGGGCTGTATCCTGCCCTGCTTACAGGGCACCAGGGTTGGGAAGGTAGGACAAGGTGCAGTAAGGGTGCTGCAGCCACCCCTGGGCATTGATGGCCCTCTCTTTCCACTGCTGGGCAGTGGGGTTGCTTGCCACAGGATGTTCAAAAGGTGTATCTCATCTGTCCTGGTCCCTTTGTCCCCACTCCTGGGCTGCAGGATGACCCCGTGACATACATCCCAGGCTGACATGGAGAATATTTCTTACAAAGCTCATTTTCTCAGGTGGATTGAATGCTTTCAGTGACACGAATACTTTTTATAAAGAAATAATCTAACAGCTGGCTAGGAACTGAACTAAGCCCAGAGACTGGACATTTCACCTCTTTTTCCTAGAGAATGAACGCTATTTTAGTAAACACCAAATGCCGGGAAACTGGGAACCATCAGGGCATGGACGACTTTTACCAAAGGTGGTCTCAGCTGGGGTGAGTGAAGCCACAGCACCAGCATCTGTCCCCTTTGCGGACAGGGACCTTCCTAGAGCTGTGCTCACTCTGTCTCTCAAGCCCCATGCACAGGGAGAGGGACCCCGGGAGGTCTGTGAGCACCGTTAGCAGCTGCCGTCCTGTTCCGTGCCGTCTTTAGCAATGCCATTTTACAAGGAAGGCAAGTCACTAAATCTATATCAAACCGGTGATATGGCTGATGCTGTGGCATCACTTTCCCACTGGGAAAGATGGGGAAGAGGCAGCTGTCCAGGTCAGAAAAACCCAGTTACATTAAAAAAAACCGAGAAACTCCAAAGCCCTGCACTCAAACTTCTCCAAAAGCTGATGTTCTCCAGCTGCTCAACTGCCTTGCCAGTGCCTGCATATAGCTTCAGGGACCTCACAGATTGGCCCTTTCTCGGTCAGGTGTCTGCCAGCCCGACACCCCAGCCCATTTTCCCTGCTGGCTCTTCCCCTTTCAATCAGCAGGTTTACCTCTGCACCCTCCAAGCGTCCCCTCATTTCTCCCCCCTACC
>NW_009936643.1:0-5276 GCF_000696875.1 Nestor notabilis
GAGGACACCTGCCCGACGCGGCTGTCCGAGCCCCGCTGGGAGCCGAGCCTGCAGGGCCGGCCCCTGGAGCGACCCCAGGGCCTGAAGGTACGGAGATGAAGATTCGTACACACAGTCACTTTTACATTTAAAACATGAATTGCTACAAGTCGAAGTAAAACTTGACTCTTACACAGGTGTTTATATATATAAACAAGTGTCATAACAAAGCCATGTCCTACTCAAAAAAGTAAAGCACTGGTGGCAAGGCCAGCTTCCGCATCCAGCTGCACTCCGGAAAAGTCAGGAGCACAAAGTCACACACTGCTGTGAGTTCTAGCAGCCATGTGCTGTTTCTTTAGTTTGTAACCGACAATGGCAACAAGTCTTTTCTCATCCAACCTAACTGACAAGATGTAAGAACGTCCCCACATCTAGTAACTGCTTAACCTAAAAGTTCAGGTGTGCAGCTCTTCTGTATGACATAAGAAAATAAAACCCAGCTGCCTGATAAAAGAAATAAACCTTAAAATTACAGTTTGGAAACGTAGAAACCTCTACCCAGTCTATTCCCTTTTGCAAGACTGGCCTCCCCTGTGATTTAGCTACTCACATCTCATTTCACTCTTCTGACAAGCAAGGTTTATTTTTGATACACGACTAGACATTTGTGCCAAGGAAATAAAAAACCCAACCCTAAGGCAGGTAGCTGCAATCCTTCAGCTTTAGGCTTAACAGGTATGCTCGCTTACCCATCCCAGCTGTTCTATTCAGAAGACAACCTGCTGGTTAAAGCAGTTTCCCTTCTCCAGCAATCATTCATTCAGGCTTTTGTTAATGATGCTTGCTAGCATATACAAGACAGAAAACCCATTTTCTACTCCTGTTGAGAAGAGTCCAATACAGAATCTAACTTGAATTAATAGATCCCAAACTTGTACTGAAATTAGCTGTCAACCCCAAAATTCAAGAAATTCTAGTCTCCTGCTTGGAACTGGAATACTTAGGGAGAAGTTACAGCCTAAAGTATTCTAGAAGCTGTGAGAAAAATCTTGAAAGGTGATGATCTCACCCTCCAACCCCTCCAGCAGTGCTATCAACATATAAAAAGGTGCTGCTGTAGTTTAGATCCCCTTGAGATATATGAAACTGGCAATACTGGGCCACAGACCATTCTCTCCTCTTTTCTGCTGCAGCAAGAGATAACTTTGCCAGTGATGCTAACTCAAAGGCACTATGTTTTCTTAAGACAGGTCAGGAAAAGGAGTGGGTTGTACTGACCTGTATATAGAGTAACTTTTGTCTTGAGCCATTTATCTCCAGAAAGGTACCTACCCATCTATACAAATACAGTTATACCACTGTAAGCTGACAGTCAACAGCAAGACTACACACTCACTTAAGTAAGCATTTATTAGAGAACCCTTTAACATGAAATTATACAAATAAAAGTTTGTATAAACACAAGCCCACATTATGTCATGACATGAATGGCAAAAAGAAAGTAAAAATCATAAAAGAAAACAAGCTGGCCACTATGTACAGTTGGACACAGTTGCGTGTCGTACACTAAAAGTCTTTTACAAAATAGTCATTTCCTCTCACGAAGACCACCCTCCATTCACTCACGATGCGCTGCACGATGGCTTTGTTGCAGTATCTCTACCTAAAAATCAAGACAAAATGTACGTCAGATCTGTGCAAGTTACTACAAGAATCGTTAAAAGGTCCATTTTCATGAACTGCTTTAAGTCTTCTATATATTCCTTTCTTCACTGTTAAAGATCATATACATATTTATTTAGGTAACACAATAGGTTTTGTTACCCATCAGTAATTTATCTTCCCGAATCCAGCCATCCAGCCCATTTAGGAAGCTGCTCCAGAACAACACGCATCCAATTTAGGCTTACTAATCAGGCTCTGGATCAGTTTTTGTTGTTTTTGATTTTTTTCCCCCATTATAAACAAAAGGGTGCCAAAAGGGTTTTCCATTATTTGTTCAGCCATTTAAATGACTGCTGTGCAAACACAAGTCAGGTCAATTTAGTTCAAACAGTCCACACGCATATGATCTTTAATGTTTTTCCAGATTTAAAAGTTCGTTTTGGTTTGCAGATTTCACTATTAGCTATAAAAAGAAAAAAGCAAGCATTAAATCTTAAAGAATGCACACTTTAAAATGAGGTTCCACAATTGAAATACAACACTAAACAGAAGACCAAATGATTAAGCTGTAAAGGCATTTATGTACTTTAACTCCTGTAAAAAACCATTTAAGTTAAGACACTTAATCTCCAAAAAGATTAAAAAAAGAAGCCAAAGTCTGAAGTTTTCCACTTTAATCTTTACGCTGGTACATGAAGTTGGAAGAGACCATACCACAGGACAGCGTTTTCTGGTGTATGCCTTGCGCTCTGCCTGCAACGTGCGACCCCAGAGATAGACGTGGTCAGGGTGACACACGGCCTGCAATGAAGTTCCCGCTGGCGGGTACAAACAAGGTATAATGTCAGAGTTAGAAGACAACATTCTTGTTTTCCTTAAGTTGTACCCATTTCAGTACTTTACCTGTTAATACTTTAATAAGTTTAATTATTCCTCTAGACCACCTGGTACACAACGCAAAAACAGAAAAACTCTTATGTTTTTCTGAAGTACTAAAGAAGGTAAGTCACATTTTTACAAAGTTAAAGATCTATAGACACTGTAGGCAAAGCTGGCTTTAAAAAAGAAAGTGTATTTTTTTAAGTTAAAAAAAGCTTAAAGTCATGCTATGCAAGTTTTTTACTCTTCATTTGTCTATTGATCTTTAAATTAGATTAGACATACTCAGAGTAGACCTTGCACTTATGTACACACCTGTTTCCTCAAGTACTAAATACTGCTTCAGTACGGCTGGTAGTTGTTTTGGTGATTGCCGCCACCACGGGACGCCTTTCCGTATGTGCTTTGCTGACCTGTACATAACATCGGGGAGACAAAAACACCACCACAGAAGCATTAACACCCAAGACTATGAATGAGATTGTTCCCATATAGTACGTCAAGAGGGCTACTCTTCAGTCATGTGTTGCGAGTAAGAGGTGTAACAGAACAAGCTACTAAAAGAGGCCGCTGATTAAAAATGCATGCTATTACCTGGAATGAGATCAAAACCACTTACCACTGTAATCTGTGTATCCTGGCCCATATCCGTAATTGGGATAGTTGTACCCAGAGTAGTCATAGCCTCCATAGCCACTGTAGCTTTGATCACTGTAAGCACTATTGTAGTTCCCGTATCCTTGATCATAGTAGTTATTAAATCCTTGATTCCAGTTTTGTCCCTGACCTGAAACCAAGTATAGCAGTTATAAGTGACAGAACTTTTCTATTTCACTCCCCGCTATGCCACTTCATCTAACTTTCTATGGTAATCTTTATATGCCAAAACTAATACCTAGAAAAATCCTTACCCTACCAAGAAAAATAATTCTCTAAAGAGAATGGAGGCATCTCATTTGGGTATGAGATAGCTTGCAAGATCTTATCACCCACAACAACTTAAGAGACAGACAGCAGGTAGTTCTGCTCATAAAACAGCCAATAAAACCAAAACAACACTGAGGGCATGCACTACAGCAACTCCTGTTTTCGTTTAACTTCCATTTTGGACCATTAATTGCCTGAACACCAAGTTATATCACAGGACCAACTTTACTACATCATGTTGATTGTTACTGCTTGACTTTTTAAGACTGACATGTATTAACCTATTAAAAAAAAAAAAAAACAAACAAAACCCCAGCTATTTACATACATATCATCTATTTGCAAGGTGCGGCACAGCAACTGTCTTCCTCTCCAGCAAGCAGCTCATCGTTTCTCACCCATATGCCAACTAACAGTGCATCCCTTTCCATGGAAAGATAACTGCACTATCCATTTAGCTCTGCTGTTAATTGTGGGTGCACAAAGCACCCTCCCTACCTCTAGGTTGCTACTTCACCACTTGAATGCAAGCAGAGCAAGAAGTTTCTTAAGCTTTCACAATCACAACCATTAAAACACCATTAATTAACAGGCTGCTTTCCACATTCAATTTAAACACGAGATCTGCATGTCAGAAACCTGGAATATCTACAAACACCTTAGTGCTTGGTACACACAGCTAAGGATTATATTAATTTCAACATTCGAAATGCTCACCTCGTCCACGTCCCCTTCCACCTCCTCGTCCACCAGCTGTATTGCTCTTTCCTCCTTTCTGCTGCTGCTGCTGTTGCCTGTATACCTCTTTGGGCTGCGCTACTTTGATCTCACACTGTAAAAACAGAAACTCTCTAACTCACCAAGAATTTAAAGACCACTATGCGAGTTGCTTTCAGGGAAGCTTACAGCATTTCACATGCTAAGAATGACACCTTCCATACCTTGCCTGAACCAATTTGATGGTATCTGCTTTCTAGTAACTTCTTTACTGGTTCCTCATCTGTGTATGTGATAAAGCAGAAGCCTCTCCTTTCATTTGTCTTTGTGTCCATGGGAAGTTCAATGTTTTCAATCTGAAATCAAAAGTCAGTAATTCATGAAATCTGTAAGCAACTTTTTATGCTACCAGAACCATTTGGCAGTCCAGGGTCTATGCTGAGTGCTTCTGACAGCTATGGGTCAGCCCACAACACTACGGAATCATTACCATGCATATAGTTTCAACAAACCCTAATTTTATGTAACCCTGAGCCAACTCCCTCCTCACAAATTCTTCTGTCTCAAGACAGAGCAACACGGCACTTAAAAAACAGAACTGTTCTTGTATTTTATGTCATTAATACCATACCTCACCAAAAGCACCAAAGTACTCCTTTATCTGTTCTTCAGATGTATCTGGACTCAATCCACCCACAAACACTTTTTTTGGTGGCTCCTTCCCTTTTAAGGCTTTTGCCCTTTTAGGATCTATTAACTTCCCATCCAGTTTGTGTTCCTTCAGTTCCAACACCTAAGCAGCACACAAGGAGACAAGAATCAGATCACTACAGTGACGCAAACATGCTGCTGCGTGCCATCGATCTACGAGAAATACACCCACCTTCTCCACACTGGCAGCGTCCTTGAAGAGCACAAACCCAAACCCCCTCGACCTCCCAGTGACCGGGTCTGTCTTAATCGTACAATCCACAACCTCGCCAAAACGAGAGAGATACTCTGTCAAGTCTTTCTTGCTGGTGTCCCAGCTGAGGCCTCCAATAAACATTTTCCTGGAACGCAGTAAGTACATACGCATAAATACACGTGTATGCACACACGCATAC
>NW_009936644.1:0-3131 GCF_000696875.1 Nestor notabilis
CGGTGGCGGTCAGCACCTCGGCATCCAGCCCTTTCCCCACCAGCGGGGAGATGGGAAAAGGTGGAACATGGGCTGTGTGCGAGCCAGGAAGTTACCGTGTACAATGCGCGGGCTGTCTGTGCAGGCACGTAGCAGAACAGGACCTGATCCTGGGGCTTGATTAACAATGATGCTGCGGCCAGCTTGGGCACTGTCCTTGGAGAAAGATGGGTGTCACATGGAAAGGACAGCCCTTTCCGTGGAATTGGAGGCCTGGAAAACGTGATTTGTGAGGGAATACTGAGCAAGTTGAACCTATTTAGCCAAAGAAAACAAAAAGGGGATGTGGTAGGAGTGCTGAAGCGTGGTTGTGAGGAGAAAGAATAATCTGTTTCCCTCAAAGTGTTACAGGAATGAGGGGAAGAGGCCTAAACTGTAACCAGGACAATTTTGGTTGCCATCTCTAAAACACTAAAAACACGAAGACTGAAATAGATGGCTTGAGAGATGATAGGTACTTCAGCTGAAGTCCCTGGGAACAGCAGTGCAAACGTCTCAGAAACGACAGGTACTTCACTGTGGTTGAGAGCAGAGCAGAGTCAGGTGGCCCCTGAAGGGCCCATCCAGACCCCTGGTACTGTCACTTGTTCACTGTTCATGAGGCAGTTGCCTGAGTTTCCACAACTGCCTCCTTGGTGTGCAGCTGAGCCGAGCACTACAGTCCTGGGCCTTGCATCAAATCCTGCTCTTCTGGTTTGATACCAAATCAGAATCCATATCAGAGAAGTGGCACTTCATAACCTACTTCCTCAGATATTAATAACTGCACTAAATGCAAAGAAGTAGAAAAACAGGTCTGTAATGTCTGCAGAGTCTAAAATACTTCAGGATACTTTGTGCAAGGTGTTAGGAAACACTTCATTAGAAGACTCAGAAAGTCATATTTGGTTACTGCCACGTTGAAATCTAAACACAGGGTATTTGAACCTGATTTGTTTTTTCCCTTACTTAAATGCATATTCCAAAATCCAACAACTTCCAGAATTGAAGAAGGAAGGATAATCTTTGCATGTAGGTCTCAGATGCACTTAACTGTTATGTATGAGGCTTAAAATGTTTACATGTGATAAAAGCAAAATTAGGAGAGTATGTCAAAATGGAAGCCTATCTAAGTAAAACTACTGTAAGTCCATTTATTCTTAGAGTGTATAAATGACATGCATTGAAGAAAATAAAGGATTATTCAAGTCAGGCCATGATTTATAAAACTAGTCTGTAGAAATGTCAAAAAATCATAGTAAAGGCCAGACAGATAACTTCACTTGCCAGAAACCAGTGTTAAGAACCTGCTGTTTGTATTGCTGGACAACTGCTCTCATGTCCACAGTTTCCTGGGAACAGATTTACATTTGCAGATCTCATGGAGAAGTTGTATTGAGCATGACCTTCTAACATTGACTCCTTTGTGACTGAAAGAACAGCTCCAGAGAGATGTGTGAAAGGCTGTATGCAATTTGTCATACAGTCTTCGGTGAGGGAAGGGGGGATTTTTCGGGAAAATCAGAGAGTTCAGCACATAAAGAAGTTTTTATATAGTATGACTTGTATTCTGATTTAAAAATAGCTTCTCACCCGCTCTCACAAGTTACAATAGTGATACGTTTGCTGTGCACTCGGTTAAAAATACTGAACAAACACGAGAGCCTTTGTTTTATTGTTTTTCTTCCTGCATCCATACCAGAATGATCTTGAATTTTACTATATGACTGATTAATTGTGTGCAGGGAAGTGTCTGGATTGTGTTTTGACACAGGCTAATCACCAAGAGAAGATGATTTCCTATGCTCTCCCTTTTGCTGAGCTTCCGATTTTTTTCCTAATGTGCAGGATATAATGACATTTTGGTTTTGCTGGATTTATTGTCCCAGTTATTTGTATTTCCTCTTCCTCCTCTCTTCAGTCATCTTGGCATATGAATGTATTGTTAATAAACTTGCTCTTTGCACATCTACATTGAATTTGTCATTTGGAGGCTATTACAGTTGTTGAGGCACCAAAATGTATAATCTGATGCACTTGTCAACCCTTGAGGTATGCAGCAAAGGGGGCTTTCGGGGTGTTGGTAATGCATTAGATAAAGAAGACAAAGCAACTTCAGTGCTATTTCAGAAATGAGTCAAATCTTATCTCTGTTTTGATTGCGTATTGGATTGCTTCGTCTACACATGCTCAAATAGTACCACTTTATTCACATTTTGTGCTTGTGATTTATATACACGATGGGAGATTTGACATTTAGACCAATAAAAAATACTAGACTTTAGTATTAGATTTTTTAATAGAAAGACATTTCTTATTAGGGCAGGAAATTGCAGTAACACATTTACTGATTTATTGCAATATTTTACTTTCAAATCTTCAAAATGAACCATAGTAGCTCTTCACAGTTAATAGAATTTGAGGTTAACCAGGGAGCAGAACATCGGTATCACCACACAAGAGACAAGACAGCCCAGCAGACAACCTCCATTAATCGAGGGCTCTGCTTAAACCTGGCAACAATTGTGTTTCTGGAAATCCAGATGGGGTGATCTCCCTTTTTGCTGTTTAAAAGAGGAGTTCAAGAAATAAATGAATATTGGAAGGAGAAATAACAAATCTAACAGCAGTCTCACAAATCTCAATTAATCCCATAGGATTGATTAATTTGACCTCGGTGGGCTCGGGATCAGAGCAATCCCAGTTTCACATGATGGCTCCTGGGGAGGCCCCTGCTCATTTACTTGATGTGTTTTCAGTTGTCTGTGTGCTCAATAAGGCTAAATTTATTTTACTGCTTTCTTCTATGATGTGCGCTGAACAGTTACGAGCCTTTGACCCACCTTGCTAACCCTCACGAAGCATTGCTTCCCTTCGGCTTTGCCTTAGAAGTGTTATTTCTGAGTTGGGGCCTCAAGCAAGAGAAATGTGTGTTCTTTTTTAGGATAAAGCCTCTATGCTGCTCGTTCCTGCGAATCCTCCCTCGTGCCGGGGTTTGTCGTTGCTCGCCTGAAGTCCCGGTGACAGCCGCTGCGGTCTGGCAGGCTTCACTGATGCTCCGGAGCTGGAAAACGGTCCGCCTGTCCCGGTAGCGGCTGGTGTCCTGCCCTGAT
>NW_009936645.1:0-6101 GCF_000696875.1 Nestor notabilis
CAACCCTAACTATTCTATGATTCTATATATACATATAAACAGGTTGAAAGTATCAGACACAGGGGTTTGGACTAAAGTATTTCTAAGCCAGGTAGGGACTCAGCTAGTTCACATCAATTTTAATGGAAAGCATGTGCCTGAATGCACTTGTGCCTGAATTCCAGGACTTCGGAAAACATTGCCCTTATTTTTCCCTGGTGTTAGATTGTTCCTTCTTGATTGCAGTTGGAAAAAAACCCAAATGAACAAACCATTTTAACTCTGAGTCCTCAAGCTAATACATAAAAATCTCTTTCTTCTCTCTGACATATTTCTTTCTCTCTCCCCATCCCACATTTTGAAATATACCTACTTTGTTGGAAGACTGGGATAGCTGGTGGACTTTTAAGAAAATAAGAATGAGAAATCTGGTAATGTCTTGAGTGATTGATTTTTTTTTGCAGAAATGGAAGTGGATTTGTTAGTGGAATTTAAGATCAATATTGTATTTATTTATTCATTACTGTCTTTGGTTGAGTGTAATCTTACACTCCTGGCACTTAGACTTAGACTATTTGTTAAGAAGGCCATTGGAAATGTTACAGTGGGATTTATTATGCACTTCTACAGATTTATTTCCTGTTAGATAATTTGGTGGATGTTTCATGTACTGCATGCTGGATAATAATATAAAAGGACACCATGCTTGTAAAATTGAATGGAGTCTTTATTAGTAGGATAATTTACAGATACATTGCAGCCGCAGCTGGCAATCTCACCCTGCATATCCTCACTGCTTTCCCAACACCTTTTTAAAACTGTCCCCCTGGCTTTTTCCTCCACATTTCACACATTGACCATTCACCTCTTCCTCCTGTAAGTACTAATCATTGGTTTCCTGGGGACAAGAGAAACCACTGCTTACATCAGTGTCCAAGGCTGGGAGTGATGTGGACTGGTAATGAGCAGTAAATGAAAAACAGTGGCTGGGAGGTGATTGAGGGTCAGCTCTCTCACCCTGGCACAAATCAAAAGATGCAGAGAAACAACACAAGCCTATAGCAGTGGGAAAAATAGAGGAAACAGAGCACTCCTTTCAGCTGGACTTACTCCTTCCCCTACTCCTTTCTGAAGGCATGTGGAAGCTGGAGCTGAAGGCAGCACAGCTATGTCTGGCAACAGCCACTGTCTGCAGTGGTGAAAAGGTAAAAGGGTTATATTGAGAGAATGGAAAGTCACTTTGCTCTGCTCACATGAGAACTTTAGGACATCTTGGAGGTCCTCTGGCTCCTCCTTGTCAGCCTCAAGACCAATCATGACTGATTACAAGCCAGTATCAGCAATGACAGTGGGAGCAAACTGCTGACCTCTTTGTGTCCATGTTTACAACCTGCCTAAATTCAACATATTTCAGAGCATCAGGAAAAAATTCCCTGTCTTCTCCATTCCTATGTCTCTTCTCCTAGCTCTCTGATCACTGTAGTGTGCCAGCACTGTTGCTGAAAGGTTACAGTATTACTCCATCCTGCACACCCCAACTTCTCCCCAACACTTACTTAGCTCCCAGTGTTGCTTCATTACAGCAGGCATCATCCTGGGCAGTGCAGAGCTACTGCTGCTCCCCACAGCAAGAGTGTTTGGCAGGATCTGGTCCTGCATCAGAATGCAAATTATTTTCCACTTTCCCTGAGTAATTCTTCAGACCTCTTCTCCCCCCTCCACAATGCGACTCTTCTTTTTCCTGGCACAAATACAGTGAGGTAGGCATACAATAGATAAAGCAAAAGCTAATTGCAAGGCATGTAAAACACAATAGATGTGCTGGGAATCTATATATCAGTACCAATGGGCATCCTTACATGCACTGCGTAGCTCGGCACCTCTGATAAGAGGCTGGACTGGGAATGCATTACACAGACAATAATGGATTACTTGCTACAGTCCCCAAACTAACTAAATAAAGAAGAAAGGCTTCTGGGTTTGTTCATTATTCTTATAATCCTAAATTAACAAAAACTCAGGGCTGTGGTAGGGATAAGACATTCTCCCACTGCCCCCTCCTACCTCCCAATTACAGTTTTGGATTAGTGCAATGAGCTGTCTAGGATGGTTTGGCTAGGACCCAGGCTCCAAAGTCACTCATCCCTGACAACTGCTGAATTCTGAACTGCAGCAGCTGGGAAATCTTGGAGCTGGGCTGGCAGCCAGGGTGGAGAGCAGAGGCAGCTTCTATGTCTATATCCTGCTCCTATGAGAGTTTGGGGTTTTGCCGCCTTCTGTCTTCCCGCACTGCCATGTGCCCACAAGCAAGGGAAGCAAGAAGGACTGAGGAAAAAGAATAGATAAAAGGAGTGACTCTGTAGAAAGGCACCATGGAGAGTGGTAAAATATCTGTATCCCTATAGCTTCAGCCCTATGATAGTGTCTAACAGTGTATGGACACAGAAAGACAAAGACTGAAGAGCCCTTTCATATTCAGTCAAGATGAAAATGGGAAAACAAGAAGGAAAAAAACCCCAAGGGTCTTACAGGAAGAGCACAGCATGTGCATGTGTCTGTTGTAGCTTAATGTGAAGTGGCAGCTACTCTTAAAGACAATCCGGACTTTACATGCAGGTATTGTCAGAACAGCTACATGATTCAAAGGTATGACCTTTTAAAACCCTGCACTCTTCTACAGAGTTGGCAAAGGTTTTTTAATTATACTTGCTCACTACACTCAGCAACAGAGTTTCCAGGGAAGGGAGGGAGAAGATAGTAATTAGAAGGAGAAGATGAAAAACGTGCATTTGTCACTGTTTTCTTGAAGAATTCCTTAGCTGGCCATGTTGATACATAGCATTTCCCAGCACCTCCCCAGCAAGAAGGAAACTCAGCCCACTCAGGGCTGGCAGATACAGTGCATTGCTCCTAGCCTGAGCTCCCAAGTCAGTCATCATTGTCACAGCCACATTGGTTTGCAGCTCTTCCCCATTGTGATTAAGATTGGTCTTCCCTTGAGCTCAGAGAGTTTGATTTCTGCCACACCATGGCTTGAAATATACTTTAATGAGGGAAGAGGTGGTTCTCTTAATGGGTGCTGAGTAGCCCTTTCAGAAAATTCCAGCTTTACAGACAGGGAAAGACAGTGATGCTGTTGAAAAGGGACTATTATCTGGTTTGGTTACTTACTTTTTGTTGCATAGTTCTATTACTTTTGGTGTGATCTGTCAGTTAATAAGTGCACTAGTAATGAAGAAAGTTTCTGTCAAGCTGAATGCAAGCAAGTCAGGAAAATAATGCCCGCTTTTCAGATTTATACACTGTGCCCTTTGCATTAAAACTCTCTGAGTGTCTTTGCAAGATAAATGTTTGAACAAACAGATCAATGATACAGAAACCAAATATAATGAACCAGAGTGACCTCAGCTATAACTATTCTAGTTTTGTTGGGAACTGTAGGTGCTCTGCATTTCCAACAGTCTCCAACACCTTAAACACCTATCATTATAATAGATCATGCTAGGAGCTTAAATTAAAGCAGAATGGTAGTGTAAATATATCTCTGTGATAGTGTGGGCAGCATAAGCACCCTGGAAAAGTTTCTTTTTATAATCTGCAAGCATATTGACTGAATAATTGTGGAGCAGAACTTGTTAACAGGGAAGGGGCTTATCCTAATTGCACAACTTATGTGTTTCTTCCTACAGGCCCGTTATTGCCATACTCCGTATTAGGCCCACAGTCACAAATTTATTCTACCTTCACAGCAAAACTACTGTGGAAGGAGGATGTCGTATTCAACACAAGGGCAGAGGTTGCGGTGGAGGCTGGTTCCAGCCTCCCTTCTAGCCCCTGATTTATCCTTCTCTATCCAGGGGCTGGCACCTGAATGCCCTCCACAGTACTGGGGCTTCATAAAATAGGTTCTTCCCCTGAGGGCAAGGGTCTAGCTTCTCTTTCTGCCTGCAGATGGGCCAGCACCCATTACAGCCTCCAACACAAGGTAAAAGTGAACAGCCATTTTGGAAGATAGGTAGGGCAAACCTGGGGCACAATAGGTCAACAGGGACCTGAGATGTAGAGCAGATTGAGCATCTGGATGAATCACGTGGAAATCCACACTCTGCATAGCACAGCAAAACACTGAGGGAAGTTCATTCCTCCTCTTCACTCCACTTGCATGTGTATGCATGTACATGCTATATATGTATAGGCAAGGTTTTGCTGTGAGTAGAAATGTTCCTCTGGTGGTTGGTAATAGCAGTTTTCAGTTAAATAGCTTTATCAGAAAATCCAGGATGGCCAGCCAAAGTACTTTTTCCTTATCTCTGCAGAGTTTATAATATACACAGGTAATGCTAAATCTCCAGGCTTTGTTTTCTCCTCTCCTGCCACATGGCACAGCTTTTATTTGTCATGCCAAGTTCTGGTATCTCCATGGCACTCTCCCAGCAGTGCTTTCCTTCCATAGTAACTGGCGCTTCAGGCAGGCCTTGCTCAGTCATTACCATTGAAATGTGCGTTGAACTGTCCCTCTGGAGGACCACAACCACTCTTTCTGTCTTACGAAATAAGACATAACACATTCTTCTTTTCTTTCCCTTCACATACAAATTGGCAGCACTTAAGAAAACCAAAAAGAGAGATTATACCAGTGGACAGCATCCAGCTTTGAAGTTTTGGCTCCCTTTACTATTTGCATCAGTCATTGATTAGGTTGGTAGTCTCAGTCACATCACTCCTGGCTGTAACATCAAGGATAACACCCCATGGAAGAAGCAGACAGTCACTTCTGAAAATAAGGCCACTTGTTCCTCCACACCAAAGTTTCACCTTCAGATAGTAACACCTACAGGTCACATAAAGGAGCAGCAAGACTTCATCAGCACTTGTAACAGCACTTGGAAGAGCCCTGGATGGAAGGAGTTACAGCAGCCATATGCTTATCCAGGAACTAGGAGAGCAAGGAACAAGGGAAGGCAACTCAGAAATTTCCTTTGCTAATGTAACGCCAAAACAAAAAATAATCTCCATGAATGGACTGTACCAGGGGCTTCTATCTGACAAGCCAAATGAAATATGAGAAGCTTCTAAGCAGGATGGCAAGCTTTATCAGGGAGGAAATGAGCTCAGTGTATATCTGGCTGTCACCAGGAGAGGAAGAAGGTGCCAAGCCCGTATCTGCTCCCAGCACAAGGAGCTGATGAGCTGCCCTGAATGACAATGGCTCTCATCACAGAAGGATACAAAGTGCCTGAGAAGTGATAAAAAAAGCAGCCAAGCTTTTCATTATCCTAAGTGCATCCCCTCATTATATTTTCCTTTAAAAACATCTTTTGACCAATTTTAATGCAGATGAGAAACTGCTGGATTGACAGCCCTGGAGACTAAAGACCTTCCTCATTATCTGTAGCCTAGACAAGGGCAATAAAGCATCCCTCAAGCTCTCGCTGCTCTGGCAATGTGCCTTCTGTACAGCAGGCTATGAAGTATAGGGAAGGGAGTTCTTTCTGAACACATGCTCAGCTCTCAACCTCTGCATGGAGCTACCTGATAGCCAGCTCACCTTGTGGCCTGTAAGATGTGTGGCACAGGAATGTATGGAGGATGCTAATTTTATATTACGATAGTGTAAGTCCCCAAGCAACCTGCAGTATATGGTAGACTGCATTTCACAAACACGGTGCCAGGACAATAAGCACTGTCAACATCTCACAATCAGATAGATTATTACCATCAGACTAGTAGAAATTTAGGGGGAATACCAGATCCCTGCCCTGCCCAGGGGTTACATATCGCCAACCTGAGAGTTTCATGTGCACTCCCGGTGAGGAGCTCACTTTATGCAAGGCACTACCTTACCTTCCTCAAGCCCCTGCAGAGTTTTGAACCTTCACAAATGATTTGCCCATTTTCATTCAGCAGGGCAATCCAGCAGGAGCTGGAAAGTTGTGCTTGGTACCAAGACACTTCCCATCAGCCCTGTTCAGAGAGGTCACACTGTTGTGTAAGGCAGCAGCTCCCATCTCCTGTTGAGTTATGAATCAAAGTCTGTGCAACAGTGCTTCTGTCCCACATCAAATGCTGAGAAAGACCTTTTTTTTTCTTCTTTCTATTAATATAATAATTTCTTATTTATT
>NW_009936646.1:0-7814 GCF_000696875.1 Nestor notabilis
ACAAGCTGACCATGTGTCAGCAATGTGCTCTCATGGCAAGGAAGGCCAAAATACTCGTGGGCTGCAGAAAACAGAGCATTGCCACCAGTTCAAGGGAGGTGATCCTTCCCCTTTAGTGAGTCCTCGCAAGACCCATCTGGAGTGCTAGGTCCATTTCTGGGCACTCTAGTACAAGAGACATAGGCATGCTAGAACGAGTCCAGCGCAGGGCCCGGAAGATGATTTAGGTAGTGGAACATCTGACCTACAAGGAGAAGCTGGGGGATATGGCTCTGGAGAAAAGAAGGTTCAGAGGGTCTCATCAATGTATAAATCTGACCAGGGAGAATAAGGAGCACATAGCTTGCCTCAATGGTGCCCAGTAAAATGCCAAGAATAACAAATGTAAATACGGAAATTCAATGTGAACATAACAAACCACTTTATTGGGAGGTTAGTCAGACGCTGGAACTGGTTTCCCAGAGAGGCTGTTGAGTCTCCACCTTTGACAATATTCAAAACCTGACTGAACACTGTCCTGGGCAACCTGCTCTGGTTTAACCTGCTATGAGTCCTAAAGCTTTGGACTAGATCATCTTCAAAAGAACTTTCCAACCTAAGTAGTCCCATGAAGTTGTGTGATTTTTGTGATATAATACCTTTATATGTGGCAACTTTTCCCTATTCAATTGCAAATGATACTGGGTTTTACACCTAAATGAAAAATGAAATAATGTCCTACTCAAAGGCTCAAGAAACTCCTACAGAATTAAAATATTCTGAACGATATTTCAAATTCAGAAGTGTTAAATCGCTGGTGATAATATTTTTGAGATTGTAATTTTAATTGTCTTAGATCTTTATCAAAAGTTGTCTTTGTTGATCTGAATCTGCTGAGTATGTTATAGTGAACAGCATTTTGGGGAATAATTATGCATTAGTTTTTGTATCTTGTGTGCAACTCAGGAAAATTGCTACTTACATGAGAATTTTGTTATTTTATAAGAAATATTATTGCTTTTCTGTTTGTTTACTTAGTTTTCCTTTGACTTCCAAATTTAACCTTGTTTACTGAGACTATTTTGTAAAGTGGTCTCTAATCACTGAAGAGTTAAGTAGTTACTAAGCATCTCTTGAAATATTAAAAATAACAAAAGTCACAGGAATGTGAAAAGCAACAGACTTAAATGTGCAGCTGAAGATGTGGGAGAAAGGTGTAGATATTTGACATGGAACTTCCTTTTTCTCGTCACCTTTTGACATTTTATGAATCATTAATACTTTTTAGTGAAGTTTCTGTATAAACAGAAAACGAATTCCTAGGGAACTTTGATTTCATAAATGTCTTCATAGGACTAAAGCTGACTCCGTCGAACTATCTTTACATATTAGTTGAGTTCTATATACATGTCTTTAAGGAAAACCATTGAAATGTTTCTCACTTCAAAAAGTGGCAGTATTTTAGGGACTGAAGAGATCCCAACAATAACAGATCTTGTGGTGTTCAGAGTTATGCAGGCAATATAAAGCAAATCAAAACAATAATTAAAAATTTAGACTACGATTAAAGTCCTTGTTCTTCTTTTTATGTGAAAAATGTTTACAAAGTAATTAAATTAATAACAGTCTTGTCCTGGGATATAGGCACTCACATCTCTGATCCATCTGTTCTCAAAGCTTATGAGGGCTGTCAGGTGGAGAGCCAAGTCTCAGGCTTAGTTCTCCTTCATGTACAAGGAAAGATTTCCAACAAACCCAGCAAGAGCTAGAGATTACTGACACAGGTTTTTCTTTTCCTTCTATTTGTGTGTGCCTGTGGTAAAGTAGGTTATTTTCCTTGCTCTCTATAAGTCAAGCTCTGCTGTTGTAAGTGTATTTCTACAGATTCACTTGCATTGTCCATGGCAGCTTTCTACTGTACTTGTGTGGTGGATCTATCCATCTTTATGGCTCCAAAGCTGTCAATTTCACACTTTCCCCAAGACTTCAATGTGCTAATTGAAACTTTAATAGTGTTTTTGCACATATGTGTGCTTTTAAAACTGGTTTCCATGACAGAATACTCAAATTCCACAGCAAAGGGCAGGTGGAAAATGAGAATGAACTTATATAAAAGTCTTATCCTCTTTATTGAAAGCTAAACATTAAGTATTTGTATTCTGGGAAGAGCATTTTCCCTTCCATGTTAAATGATTAAAAACTGAAAAACAGGAAGATTATCTCCTCAGCATCAAGGCTGACACATTTTTCCATTACTACTATTAGTCTGGTTGTGTTTTCATCACCACCGATCCCAAGGTTTCATCTTTAAGATCTTTAGCATACTTAATGTATAATTTAAAGAATTAACAGAAAAGTCTAATTGATTTGGTCTTTTCAGGAATACAATAAAGATGAAAACTTGTGACAAAACACCAAAGTTTTCAGCATGTAAAGTTCTATAGAAAGCTCTGTATTCATACTTCTGTGGGAAGATTCAGATTTTAACAATTTTTGTACGGGGAACATTTCTGGTTTTACTCTCCTTATACAATATTTAGTGCAATATGAAGCTGGTCTATGACTGGAGGCGTGGAGAAGGTGAGACTTCCTGTAAAACAAATAATAACCAAAAAAAGTGACAATGAGAAAGGCTAATGGGATAACTGAAGAACATGTCATGGGTCTATCAAGAGAGGAGTTTTAGGTAAAAATTATAATCTTTGTTGACTTTTTCTTTCAATAAAAGCGTTCTCTCATATTTTAAGTCAATCCAATTTGGATATTTGGGGGAGTTGTTGGGTGAGAGGGGTTGCTGGTGTTTTGTAATGTACAATAATTGTTTTGTTTCACACCTGGAAAATAGTAGGAAAAGTAACAATAAGAAGAGATCACCTGAATTTAAGCAAGAGAAGGGATTTATAAGTTATACACAAGCACATACAAGACATGGAGTTATAGGTCATACACACCTGTGTCCCCAAATGCCAATGTCCAAATGTGTCCAAAGTCTTTTTTCTCCCAGCTAGATCAGCTGATCTAAGAAAAGATGTTACTTGCCTTACATGTAAAGATGTAAGGATTTTACTAATGATGTAAGATCTGATGCCTTAAAGATCTTTAGTAAGATCCTTAGCAATATCTCTGATATACTATAGGAAAAATTATACTGATATAACAGAAAGTCATGGAGTATCAGATCAGTGACAGAAAAACAAACTAACAAAATCCTTAGTTAATACATTGGCAGTGAGACAATTAATCAAAGAAGATGGGCAAAGATATGTCACAATGTCCTTTTCAAACAGAATTCTAAATGCAAATACAATTACCATGTATAATAGTGACAAAGGTAATCAAAGGTAGCTTCCATCAAATTTTGGTCTAAGTAAGTGGTTTATGTCTCCCTCCTCATCTATTTTTGTTATTGTTAAAAGATTCATGTTTTGTGGGGTTTTTTTTAATCTGAATCCAAATATTTATATGAATCCAAGTTAATATATATATGAGAGGGCAGCTAATACAGGCTTGTTTATTTTACAGAACTAATTCAAACTAGAGACCTGAGGCCACATGCATATTGCTGTAACCTCTTTCTCTCAAAAACAGAGTAAGTGATTTCAAACTGCCTATTGAGAGTGGTCCCTGGATTGTGCTCACTTTGGAGCTGTAGCCAGGTACTGTTCAAGAAGTAGTTTTGGCTGACAAAACCTGTCACCACATGAATAACTTAACACCACAGATAATCAAGCTCCTGCATGAAAGGTTGAAACCTAGCATTTTAAATTTGTTAAGTCTTTTGTAAACTAATGGGCTGGGTCTGGCTCAGATGGAGTTAATTTTCTTTATGTCACCCTGTATGGTTCTGTGTCTCGAGTTTGTGGCTAAAACAGTGTCATTAACACATCAGTGTTTTGGTTACTGTGGAGAAATGTTTGCACAGTGTCAAGGTTTTCCTTTTTCCCCCAGTGAGTAGGCTGTATATAAAGCTGGGAGAGGACACAGATGGGACAACTGACCCACACCGGCTAACAGGATTTTCCATTCATTCAACAATCAAACCTGAGGTAAAGGATGAGGACACAGGGACTTCTGGGGTTATGGCGCTTGTCTTCCTCAGGAATCATCATATGTGCTGAAGCCCTGCTTTCCAGTCAGTGGCTGGAAATCTGTTTGCTGATAGGAAAAGTGACTGAACTACTTATTTTGATTTGCTTGCATGCTCAGCTTTGCTTGCCTTCTTAAACTGTCTTTACCATATCTCTAGCCAATAAATATAGTTCCTTGATGCTTTTTCCTGGTCTTCTGATGATGGAAAATAAAGTCTCTTTCCAAAGTGTTTTTGGTGAGCCCTGAAGAGAAAAGAAATATTCAAGTATTTATTTGAATTTATCACTAGATGTGAATTCACTGAGTTTCACAGAATAATGTAAAAGCAGCTTTGTAATCTGCCACCAAGTACCTTTGGACACTGCATAATCCCAAATCTAGCTGTGCTAAACTTAGATGTGCAGTGCTTAAGAAGGGTCTGATTGAAAACCCATGGATGTAATTAAAGTCTTGCGGTTGTTTGCAGCAAGATTTTATTAAAGCATGTCTACCAGAAGGATTCCTGGAGTATGTATGCCAGTTAACAAAATGGTTGAAAATAGAAAATAGCTGTTGTGAAAGGAAAATGGTGATTGTCCTGGGTTCAGCTACAGCAGTCATTTTTTCTCCTTCTTAGTAGCTGGTGCAGTGCTGTGTTTTTGACTTTCAGTCTGGGAACAACGCTGATAACATCGATGTTTTTAATTGTTGCTAAGTAATGTTTACTCTGACCAAGGACTTTCTCAGTCTCATGGTTTGCCAGAGAGGAGGGGAAGCCAGGAGGAAGCAGAGGCAGGACACCTGACCCAAACTGGCCAAAGGGCTATTCCATACCACAGCACGTCATGCTCAGTATATAAACTGGGGGGAGTTACCCGGAAGGCCCAGATCGCTGCTCGGGTCGGGCTGGGTATCGGTCGGCGGGTGGTGAGCGGTTGTGTCCTTTTCCCTTGTTATTCCTCTTATCATTATTACTGGTAGCAGTAGTGGTTTGTATTATACCTTAGTTACTGGAGAGCTGTTACCTCAACTCGTGGGAGTTACATTCCTTCGATTCTCCTCCCCATCCCTCCGGGAGCGGGGGGAGGAAGGAAAAGGGGGGGAGTGAGCGAGCGGGGGGGTGGTTCCAAGTTGCCGGCTGGGCTTAAACCACGACAGTGATGATGATTTATAAAGATAATTTTCACAAAAACCAATACATAAACCTGAAATGTACTTCAGATTTGTTTACAAACTTCAGGTTTGTAACCCAAACAGGTTTGTTTGGGGCAGGAAATCCTTCAAGCTAAAAGATGTTTATTTATTTCCCTCTAACTGACTCTGGGATGTCTGCAATGTTGCTTAATGTGTTAAAATATTCACAAAGTGAACCTTGGTACCTGCAGCAAAGTTGCAAAGAGAAGAGATACATCAGAATTCAATTTACTTTATATTAACTTGAGATCTGATACTCATCATCTGCTTTAACTGCTTTATCTAAACTGCTTTATCTAAACTGCTAGAGTCACATGAGTGTGAAAGAAAATTAGAGATTTCAAATTTGCTGCTCTAAGCAAAATGACTTCCTTATCTAATCTAATAAGAGGCTGGATGAGTTTCCCTGTTTTAATAATCACTGTGTTCCAAACTTCCCTTCCATTAAAAAAATTAACATAAATTGTCATAGAATTTATCTTACTGTAATCAGGAAAGTTTTCTTCAATAACACCCTAAAACATAAACCTGATAGGAAACTGACAAAATTTTGCTAGAGGCTTTTCTTAGCACAGTAGAATTGTAATGATGCATTTAAGATTTTAGAGTAAGAAAAAAATATATTTATAAAGACCTGAAGGATGCAGACATCTCAATGTCAGTAGCTGATGTGAACTTGGGTGTGATTAGAGTAGTAGAAAGGCAGGACTCTTTTAAACAAAATCTACAAGAAGTATTGATGATTTAGAACATGCATTTGACTACTAAATGGGCATAGTATGAAATATTGAGATCAAGGCGTTTAATGTTTTGGTGCTCCATATTACCATCTCACGTTTACCAGCCCGAGTTCAAAGCAATGTTGTGTGACTGGTGTTTATTCTAGAGTCCCTGAGATTTAAAACTTTGTTGTCACTCCTGCTGAGATTTAATCAGCTGCTGGTTTTAATGTTAACAACAGTCTATCATTCACAGAAGAGAACTCATAAGAAAGATGACTAAGGGTAGGGAGGTCACATCCTTAGAAGGAGGAGGAAGTCATATATGTCATAAAATTTGGAGGTGATTATTTTGTTGGCACGGTATTACTTTTGGCCTGTTTGTATGACTGAAGATGATGATAGAGAAACCTCATGAAGGATTAAAAAGCAGGTTACAGCTTCATTTATCATACATATAAATTTACTTAGAACATCACCAACCGTAAGCAATGTTCTCTGTGAATCTAGGGGTGCCCTGCTATCGGGAGGTGTTAAAATATGTAGGTCTATTTAAACAGGATTTTTGTTAAAGCAGTTATAAAGCAGATAACTGCCTTGTCTTCCTAGTGCTGTATCTTTTGCTGTAGTTCATGCCCCTGATAAGTTTTGGAATGTTTTATCTGTGAGAGATAGTCTTTGTTCTCTGAAAGCATAGCCTTCTACTGACCCTGTTGCAGCAAATGCCATTGAAACTGTGATGGGTGAAATGTCTGTTTTTACAAGGTGGCTCTGTAAAGAAGGCAGAGAAGCAGTGTTAGCCTTGACCATCCTCTATCTGAAAGGAAATCTCTTTTGACCTCTGCTGCTTTAGTCACTGTCTTAAAAAGACTGCTTCCTTCAGTTCAGCCTGATCAACAGTGTATGAATGAGTGGTAGATGAGCGGTTTCCCAGCTGTCTCTGAGTACTGTATGGATTTAGGGCATTTTTCCTGTTGCATAAGTGACTGTAGCAGCTAGTAGCTCACTGAGAATCCTGTTCTAGAGGACCTCTCGGTAGCCTCTTGGCAAGTAGGTAGAATTCTTATAACCTTAGATCATGTGTTAATTTAATCTGAAAACTTTCAGTCATGGTATGTTCCTTAGTGACTACAACATGTGCATTTTCCTTTACTGAAGCTGTCCAATTTTATTGCTGAGTGATTTAGTAATATATAATTAAATACAAACTTTTTTAAAAAAGGAATGTCCAGTCAATCCTTATAATGGACACTAAATTTTTTAAAGGTGTCTCTTTACCTTTCTTTACCTTCCCTTGCTGTCTTACAAGTCATGCAATATTGCTGAGTCCCGGACAGTGACCAGCAGACTGATTATTCTAATGACAGTCCTGGCTGTGATTTCTGGTCGCATAAAGGCTAGATCATATGTCTGTGTCAGTTTAAAGGGGTATGAAAATGAGAATAAAGTAAAGTTTTGTCCATCAAATGGTCCATTATATTCCCATCAAATGTAAAATGGCTTCTATGAAACAGAGAAATAGGCCTCTGTTGATTTCTAGTGATGAAAAGTACTGTGTAGTTGTAAGATAACTTATTGTTTTAGGAAAGCATATGTTGTACCTGTAGTACGGAAAATTAAAAGGTTCCAAACTCATGAGTTAATTTTGACATTTTAGCATGCAGATATAGAACCATAGAATCATAAAGTCATAGAATATTTAGGGTTGGAAAGGACCTTAGGATCATCTAGTTCCAACCCCTCTGCCATGGGCAGGGACACCTCGCACTAAACCATGCCGCCCAAGGCTCTGTCCAAGCTGGACTTGAACACCGCCAGGGATTGAGCAACCCATTCCAGTGCTTCCTTGGGCAA
>NW_009936647.1:0-7652 GCF_000696875.1 Nestor notabilis
CTCGCTGTCTGGATCATTGCTTGCAGTGACACTCCACGATAGATGCAAAGGCCTTTCGTGCTGTTGCAGGGCGCTGCTGAGCCTCCTGTCAACCAGCACCCCCAGACCTCTCGCTGCAGGGCTGCTCCACAGACACCCTCTCCATTTAGGCTTGTGCCCGGTGTTACTGCATGCAGGTGCAGAATCCAGCATTTGGACTTGCTACATTTCCAAGACCCGATTGTCACGCCAGTATGATATTCCCAGCTGATGCCTGGGAAGTTCTGTGATTCTGCAAATATTAAAACACTAAAAGTGGTACAAACAGTTGTGCTTTATGCAAGACAGGCAATGTCTTCAAAGGAAGGGAACAGTCCTGGTTTGGTACCCCTTGCACTGACATGTAATGCAGATCCCTTCTCAGTTTATCAGCAAGATCCTCTGAATTCTCTAATAGCTCCCCTTTGCCCTCATGGTTGTCTGCCAGACTTGCCAAGTCTTCTGCAAGCTTCCTGTCTCTGACTTCTGGCTTCTGAGAACGTCATCAGCTATTTGCCCTTGTAACTTCCTTTGTACAGATTGCTGGATGTAGTTTGCCCTGGCGTAACCCTTGTGCTAGGTGTCAACAGCAGAAGCAAAGGAGAGGTTTACTTGGCCTATGTGGTGAGCCAGCTTTTCTTGTTCCCAGAGCTTTTTAACATATGTGTTTTATAAATCACAAGGCAGCAGCTTGTGTCCCTTTTAAAGAGTCTGGCTGTTCACTTCATGGTCCCTCAGAAAAATTATTTCATCGACAAAAGGTAAAAAAACCCAGGCCTGTGCACTCTTTCTAAAACAAAAATTTAAGGGCTGAGTGCTGACTTGTTCAGCCTTGCCAAAGGAAGACTGAGGGACACAAGGGGGGTCACATCTCTTTCTGTAAATACCTCAGGAGAAAACAGTTATTCATGCTAAGGGACAATGCTGGCATAAGAACAACTGCATATAAACTAGCAGTGAGTACATTTAGGATGAATGCTGAAAGAAGATTTTCATCCACTGGAGCAAAGAGCCCCCAGAGCAGCCTTCACAGAGGACCAATAGCAGCACATGCGCTCACAGTGGCATCCGAGTTCAAGAAGAAGAGCTTAACAGGACACTGGACTGTGACACAGAAAACCCATTTATCATCTGCTCCACATTATAATTCATTCCGATAAAGGGCGAACACTTGCCATGAATAATTGTCCTGTGTTACACCCATGCATGAACCTCATGCTGGCCTGTAGTGATGAATGACAGTCAAGGCACTGAATGGATTCCTGCCAGCCTACTCCTCATAGAAAGGGCATCAGCATGACATACTAGAGTTTATCAGTCTCAGAAGTAATCCCAGTAAAGCATACATATAACTCAACCTTCAATGTGTGGCTGATGCACAGATTTTGTACTCCGAGAGCTATTTCAGCTAGGGATTAGGTTTCGCCCCCCGCCATGCTCCTCTGGAAGTTTTTCCAATGTAGTCACTGTGGAGGCACAGTTAAATGGGTACAGACATCCCAGAAGATGACATCATATATTCTCCCTTTTTACACTGAAATATGCAATGCAGGCATATTCATATCATTGTAACAGCAAATTAACTAAGAAAATCATACATATTAACTAGACTTGAACCACTAACACAGACTCGTGTGACACCAAGTCCTTGAAAGAAATCTTGAAGGAGCTAAACCAAACCCCTGTTTCAGCACACAAACTATTCTTACTTCACCAAGAAGGTTCTGATTATTAGCAATGCCAGAAGGTAACGTTCTTTCCAAACAGACTGCCCTGTAACATTGTGTTGTGGAATTTCACATTCATCATTTTATTATAATCTGAACAGAGGTGGTATCTGAAGAGCAGAGAAAATGACTATACAAAGAATTTATAGAACATTCATTTACATACTGGAGACCTTCCAATGCTGCTTTACAGTTTCAAGAAGAAGGCAAAAATCTGCACTAGTAGGTAAAACCAAGAAGGAAACATTAGATTTTTATATTTTTTTTAATGATACTGTTGGATAAATGGAAATCATTTAATTAAAAACATGGCTTTTAGCATTTTTGTAGTTTAACACTGTACGATTATAGTAGTACATTTACTAAGAAGTTAATAGGAGTCTGGCTAAATACGTATGTCAACTTGCCGCCATTAGTTATGAAACTGCATATACACATCTACCAAAAACCTTGAAAGTGCTGTATTAAGTATTTAGTCTTGTATTTGCCATGAACAGATGTTTTGCGTATACCTTTCTACATACACTACATAATGGTACATACAGAATTATTTTGCTTTGTGCATTTTTTAATTCATTAAAAGCAAAAGCAGGTGGCAATATAACATCCAAAGGAACGCATAATAAAACACCTCCCTTAGAAACAGGGCAACTTCTTTTCTCCCCACTTACCACGTAGAGATAAACTCCCAGGAAACACCACCAGGAGTGTCAGCGTTCAATTCCTTATGCTCTTGAATCCAGCAGCTTGAGAAAGCACAGGGACTGAAAAATAAGGCCCTGAATGGAAATGATAAAAATGGGGAAAAAAAGGACACTTTCTTTTCAGCCCAAAGGCCAACACATGGTGTCCAACAAGACACACTAAATGTCATCTACAGAAGCAAAAAAATGTAGTAAAAATTCCTTCTCATTTCAGTGCTCACAACACATCACATTTAAATCTAATTCAGACTTAAATCTAATTGAGATGTCAGCTGGAGAAATTCACTGGGCTTCAATTGGCTGAATATTAAAAGGAAACTTGTCTTCACATGTTTCAAAAGGGTCAAAACTCCTCAAGTAAGAGCTGCATTCTCTTTTGGATGGTACATGAACACTGTTTAAGTAGTATACCTCTGTGTGAGAAGAATAGAAGTATTTGGTACAAATCAGAGGCACTTGCCTTTGTTGCTTCAACGGTAGCTACTACGCTTTGGATTGCTTCACCCTTTTAGACATCCAATGCCCACTACTGCTGATTCTCCACTTCCTGGTCCAAATACATTGGACTTACTTAAAATATTTTTTCTCTCTCCCTCTGTTCCTCACCCCCTTCCTTTTAAAAAGTATCAAGTTATTTATACAAAATTCATAGTTACACCAATAACTTTGGCTATGGTCACCGAGTAAGGTTTTCACGATCCTAATACTTCAGGAAATAGGGAGAGAGCCGTTAATATAACACAGATCATAATTTATACAGGACAGACCAAACTGGTGGATACTTCTTACCATACAGCCCAACCAGAGTTCCCCATTCCATTTAACCATTATTTAGTAAAAGTGGATAAAATGATTAAATCCTCCAAGTGGGTACAGTTACCAGTTAATCCAGTGCCTCATGCATTGGCATGCCAAATTCAGCAAGTTATTTTATTCCTCAGTTTATTGCTATAATGTTGACAGCCACACATCAAAGAAATAGAGGCAGTGAAGCTTTTCAGCACTGTTAAAAGTGAAGCTGTTTTATTACAATCAAGCTCTGATATGGGCATCTATTACTGCTCTTTTTGAAGTGAATGGGAGTTCCACAGTAGACTTCAGTGGCTTGCTCTCCTTCTGAAGGTTTCCACTGTAACCTACCTTATCAGCTTTCTGTAAAGGTAACCAGCACTTCGTTACGCATTTAAAATACCAATGTATACATACAGAGATTTGTACAAGTGTGACAGTTGTAGAAATCATTACATAAATGCTCTCAAGAAGTGGGACAGAGTAGCAAAATATATTCCATTCCCTTTTGTATTTCCAAACTCCAGGAATTCTTTAAAAAATATTAAAAACCAAAAATAGTTCCTAAAGATTTAAAAAAAATTTTTTTTTCAAAAACAAAAAAAAAGCCAAAAATCCACAAAACTCCAACAAAAATAGGGCTGGAAGAATCCACAAATATAGTTACGTATTAGGTAGGGGAACAAATATTACTACCAGAACAGTACTGGAGAGACAGGGAATGGGAAGTAGCTTATCACTGTAAGACAAAAGTCAAACTCTCTTTAGCAAGGGACAGGCTATACACAACTTCTACTTATGCAAAATAGAGCTAAAAAGGCAAAGATCAACAATGGCCTAGTTTAAGAATATGACATACCAAGATCTGAGATCTACTATAAATAATCTGACAAAGGTTAAAAAAAAGTATAAATTATAAAATTTTCTTCGTTTTCCCTCATTTTTATCCTGTAATTATTATAATACAGAATCTTCCCTCCTTAGTTCTCTGTATAAAAAAATAATACAAAAACCCCAATCACAGATTTCCACGCAACTTTTTTCTGCCACCTCTCCCCTATTTAAAATTTTTCCCACTAAACCAGCCCAGCTCTCTTAACACAGAGCAACTTCCCTGAATACTCCACATTTCCACTCCTGATCAGAAATCAACTTGCACAAACCTTCTCTTCACATACATCTTCCCCTTTCTCCATTCAGTTCCCATCACTGATCACATAGGATGAAAGGAAGAGCAAATAGTCTTCCTCAGACCATCATTCCCTTAAGAGCATGTTTGCAAGGCCTATAGCTACCATTGATGCAACTACGGCAAGTGTCTTTGTGGAGGTTATACAAAACATTTTCTGCACAAAAGAAGTAGCGCAGCCTAGTGAGTATTTCTGCTCCAATAGATGATGAGAAACAGCATGTGAAAATACATTAGAAACCCTTCAGGAGGAAAGTTTTTCATTTATGCTTCATTCAGGTTTGGGCCTCATAGGTTTGGGTGGCACCCAGCTTCTTTTGTTTTGTCCTTTGATACAAAACCAAAGAAATAATGCTTTGTTAAGTCAGAGGCATCTTCAAAGAAAAGGCAAACACAAAACTCTTGTGACACAACGCAGCTAGTCCATCCTCTGCTTTCCTTCTTGGGAATGACAAGGGTCAGGCATTGCTGCTCAATATGCTTTCTCCCTCTCTCACAGTGCTTTCCTTCAGTGGAGCCAGTGAAGAGCTCTGAGTCGAGGATGTGCAGGCATCAGATCTTCTTCTGGGATCCGATCATGACCTTTGATACAAAGTTCACGATGGCGCTGGCAGGTTGCTCTGGATCATGCTCCGCAAATAGGTGGCATATGTTGTCCGTGGCACTGCCTTGCTTCCGGGCAACGAACCCGAATACTCTGCAACAGCAACAGACAGGCAGGCATTGCCTCATTTCATAAAGCAGAAAGGATACTGCACAAGCCAAAAGCACAAATCAGACTTCATCTCTTCTGATCGACAGGGTCCTGGGTGACTGCTAATCACAGTGGTTTGGGTGCAGCAGCCAACTCAGGAGCTCCTAAGTGACTTGGGATAGCCAGAATCAGGAAAGGAGACTGTCCTCTTCCTTCTACTCTATATTGCATCCCACACTAGAGACATGCTGCTGACCCTGAGGATAAATTTAATCTGATTCAGTACTGCTGTTCTCTTACCTACCTTGGGGGGTATGTGGTGTGCTGTGTCAGGAATTGCCTAAAAAGATGGTTTGAAGGGCATGGATCTCAGCAGACAAAGTACTGGAAACAGGACTTAAGCCATCTATTTCTGTTCCTTTCCAGAAGCCAGTGACTAAGCTCTCCCTGTTTAGAGCTTTTCTTTTGGTAAGGGGTGAACAATGACACTTGCCTTTAACAGAAAGCACTTTCCAATCCACTGGTAATTATATATTTATGCCACACACTAGCACTGCTGGGAATGTTTTCATCTATCTGCTGGGGGGGTGGTGGTGTTCTCTTTTAGTCTGAGTGGGACAAGTAAGCTTGTGTTAGTGTTGCTGGACAAATGGAACACAAGACTGAGTAGCAAGTGGCTGTTTTCATTTTTGAAACTTTAGTCAAATCATAGACCTGCAGCCTAAATAAACCACACTAACTCTGGCTCCTGACATCCCACTATCACATAATTAGGCCCTGACTTGCAGAGGTGCAAATGAAGTAACTGTAATTACAGTGGGCAGAGAGATTTTTGTCTCTGAACAGCTGCTTTCCCTTCTACGTCTCTGACAAGGATAATTTAGAACACTGAGAAACTGATATTCCTAAAACATTCAGTTAAAAGAGACTCAGACAGGTGTCCACTTACTTTGCAGAAAGGCCATCTTTCATCCATCTGATTGTCCATGTAGGAAGAGGTAAAAAAAAAAAAAAAAATAAAAAAATAAAAAAAATAAATAAATAAAAAGGAAACCCACGTTAGTTTTTTTCTTTTAGATCAACAATACAAAAAGCACATTAGAAATACTGCTTGTCTTCCTTACTTTCTGTCCTGTGGATCCAAAGCACAAAAAATAACAGTGTTGACTGGATAATGTCGCCGAAAAAAGAGTCTGGGTAGAAGGAAAGAAAACAAGTTTCAGGAATAGTTAAGATGCTTAAAATATGAAACAATAAACAGATCTAAAAAAACCCCTACATTTCATCTCAATTCTCAATTTAATAATGACAATATATTCTTTTTGCTATCTCTCAGTGACTTTGAAAGCCACCTGAACTGTTCCAACCAAATAAATCCATTTTTAGAATAATAACATAAGTTTCTGAGCCAAAAGAAAACTGACTCTCAAGCTAAGAAGAAGAACTAGAAGTATGGCCAAAACTGGCCATCTAGATACTACGTCTGTGGGAAATGCAACTTCTTGGAACTTGTGAATAATTTGATTATATTAAGTTTCAAAATAAAAGCACTCCTAGGCATTATCATGTAAGGTTTTGTCCTTGATCTGCTTTAAACACTTCCAGACCCCATGGAATTAAGAAGTCTGGCACTTCTTTTTTGTTAACCTAGAACAAATTCCTGAGGTCCCTCCTTTGTCATAGTCAGTTTTCAAACCTAAAGACTTTGTGGTAGCATTAACAGCATTCAGTACAAAGTAAACATAAATTACCTTTTTATCATGGTATTTTATAGGTTATCCAAAGCACTATTTCAAAAATGCGGTGATGCATGCTGTCTGCTTAGGCTAACTCTGTTCAGTGATACTGGTGAAAGATACCATGAAGATAAATTATTTCACTGAGTAGGTTGAATATCAAATGCTGGCAAAGCCATTACTTTCCCTTTTCATAAGAAATAACCATGAAAAAAAATGCCATGACAAAGTGACCTTCCAGATGTAGAAGCTGACATGTGGAACATAAAGTCCATAGCTTCAAACATTCATTCTCCAGTCCTGTGGACAGCTGACTCTTTCACTGTCATTCTTTAGACTATCCTATTATCCTCTGAGACAGAGATTGCAAAATGTAACTAGGAAAATCAACAGCAGCCACCACACACTGGGGACAAGGCTGGATATTCTCTTACTTTCTTTGATTATCTGTCAATGTGATTCCTTGCGCAGACACTTTGAAATGGACAACAGTTGAGATGGGAGAAGGGTCTTGCATCAGTGTCAGGCTCAATGCTTTCTGTACTGCCTGGTAGCCCGTGAGGGACTCCATCTCCACTGAGTTCAGGTACCAGACGTTACATGCTGTAATGAAAAAGGGGAAAGACTGAGAGGTCATTACCCAGCAGAGAGCAAACAGGTGTCTTCTGAACAAAACCAAACAACATGTAAACTTTCCACCTTTGTAAAGCAAGCAGGGAAGACCGCAGCAAACCTTCTGTGTGCCTCACCTTCTCCCACTGTTGCTTCATAGAATCATAGAATCCCAGACTGGTT
>NW_009936648.1:0-10717 GCF_000696875.1 Nestor notabilis
GATGATCTTAAGGTCCTTTACAACCCAAACCTTTCTATGATTCTATGATCCTCTGCATGTCATTGCTTTGGGCTTGCTCCCTGCTTCTTGAGGTAGCCCCTTGGGATGGTTGATTACCCCTGCAGCCAGAGCAGAAGCCAGCATAGGTGTGCAAAGCACAGTACAGTCTCTCTCTGCTGAAGAGAGGTCTAAACTTTTTCCTAAGTCAATGAAGCTTTGCAATAATCCTGGTTGGTCTGCTAGTAAAGTTGCCATAACCAAGCCTGTCAGTACCACTACTATCTGGAAAGGCAGACAGACCTAATGGCCCTATTTCACCTAATGTGGGAATATTGAAGTTAAAAGATTTGCTCCAAGTCCATAGAAGGAACCATAGCAGTAAAACAGCTCTATTGTGCATATGGCACTCCCCAAGAAAGTTTTGAGTGCACATATTCAGCTACAATACATTGTGGTGTTGCTCTTGTCTTAAAAATCAGATAACCATTTTACTTCAGTGATGTTCCCTGACCCATAGCTGAGCTAACCAGCTTGATTTCGCTGCCTCACATTGCCCCAAAGCCAGTTCTATCTAATGTGTCTCTCTCCTTGGGTCCCCTGTGCGCTGCAGAGGTACTCCAGCAGTGCTTCCTACTCCCACCCTCCTCTGCACCCAAAGTGACACCATCATTTGCATTTGTGCTAAGCAAGGTGGACCACTTTGCACTTGCAAATTGAAAGAGTGCATTTATGGGAATAACTGGCTACCAAGAGTTAATGAGTTGGTGAGTGTCCTCATTTCCGCACCCTCAAGCTATCTATTACATTTCTTATTAGAGTCTCTGTGATGAGACAACTGGAGAAATATTAAGCCCCCTGTAACCTCTTTAATCAAGTTCTGGTGCAGTATCAGTAAGGTCCAGCAGATCCCTATGAAGCTTTTCAGTTTCATTGCTCGTTTCATCTGCTTTCTGGGTTTGGACTTGAGAGAAGAGTTTCTCATCTCTCCACAGAGGTAGGCTGGAATTAGTCTGTCAATGATGGGCTTGCTTGTGCTCTGGCAATGTAATTTAGCAGGTCATGAGTCTATAATGAAGGTTTAGGTCCCTTCTGGCATTTTCATTCATTTGAGATGGCTGAGTGCTTTGCCTCCTTTCTTTATAGCACGATTTTCATATAATTGTTCCAACTTACACATAATTACATTTGATCTGCTATTTAAATGCCATATAGTGCTCTCCTTTATTCAAAAGCCTCCTGCTGTTAGACTTAAAAAACCATGGAAATGTGAGACACTCTCACAGCAATAGTAGACTTCCAGTCTTAAGTTATCATTTTATACTTTACTCATTCCATAACCTGAAGCACCAAGAACACAACCATGTACCACTCATAGCTCTGAAATCCTGCTGCAGAGAGGCAAGGCTTATCAAGGGAGAGTGAAGCAGGAGGATGAACACTCGACCTCTCTTCTCTTAGCTCTTATTATTTATATTCAGGTAACCACTAGCTTCAAGCTGAAGATATGAGTGTCAGAATAGTAATTTTTCTAAAGTAACCACGTTTGGGCTTGAAGGATGTTGCCTTCTCTTTTGAGAGCACTGCATCTCACAAGTGGTTTTGGATTGTTCTCTTGAACTTGCAGGTACTCCTGTCTCTTCTATAGCCCCAGTCTTATTTCAAGTATCACACTATTAATTTGCAGAAATAGTTTTTTCCCTGAGCTGAGGTTATTGCTTGGTTTCTTTTGATTATTTCTTGTTCTATCTCCTTTTTTTTTCTTTTTTTCTTTCTTTTTTTCTTTTTTTTTTTTTTTGTATAAAGATAATATTTCAGTCTTTAGATTTCCTTGCGTGCTGCTGGGCACCAAAGCAAGCCAGGAAGCCAGCAAGATAGGCAGGGTGCTCATGCGAGTTCATTAAGTTTTAACATTCATTAAGTTTTAATATTCAGCACTCTGTGAACTGCTTATCAAGGACTGTGGTCCCAGCCCACGTGGGATTAGATAAAATGATATTAAAAGCATTCAGAATGAGCTACGGATGGAACAAGTAAGTATTTTGTAACTTGTCTGTTGGAGGGAAAAGGATTAGAAGTGATGGTTCTCCTGTATGTTTTGAATGATTTTGAATGGTTTTGAATGGTTGCAGTTAAATTGGGCATACAGCAAAGGCATAATTTTAGACAGAGCAGATTACTATGCAGGTTAATAAGTGTCTGATCTGTCTCATGCCCAGACTCCATTTTCAGCTGCTTCTTATGTTGCCAGTGACTAACCATCTGAAGTGAAGCTTTGCCTGTCATGTCTACTCAGGTGGAATTATGGAGAACTTTTATTTTTCCTTTTGATTGGCTTACAATTTGTGTTGAGAATATGCCATTTATTCTTGTGGTGAAAATCCATTCAAGTCTTTCACTTACCCCTTGTTCAAAACAAGCTTATATGTGCTCAAGAGCCACTTGCTACAGCTTGATTTTCTCTGCCTTGCTGTTTTGAAGAGTAGACACTTAAAGTTTCCAAGGCAGACTCTGTGTCTTCAGTGCATTTAAGTGGACTTAAGTGATGTGTAAAGTGATCACAGACCTCTAGCACAGTGCAGATGGGAAAAGGGCTTTTGTCTTGATTGCTGCTTCTGAACCACTGTAGCAATCTTAGATAAATCTGCTGATCTTTTCACTCTGTGGTTCGTGAAAAACTGAAAGATGGGGCAGCAGTGTAGTCCCACTTCCAAGGCTTCAATGAGCTCAGTTCCTATTGCAGATCTATGGGCTGCTCCAACCAATATGGTGCTTTATGATCTCTTTGATGTCTTTCTAGCGGTCAGAGTATCTGGGTGGAAGAAGCTCTTAGACATATGGCCAATTTATTTATTTATTTATTTTTCTTAAGAAAAGGTGAGGAAAAGTCTGTGGGAGGAGCTGTAATGCCAAAATCCTTCAAAAGTCGATGCAAGAGGCTTTAGGATTGCTCACTGCCACTACATCAGTGTTAAGCTATCTGAATAGCACTGTGATCTATCCTCATGAAGAGGGAAAAACCCCTAACATATCTATTCATTTTCCTTCAAATATTAAAAAAACTTCTACTTCCACACAATTAACAAAATTTTAAATGTCTCCTTTCCCTTCCTTCTCTCTGCCTCTGACACATTCATCTTGCCTATCACTAATTGAAGCTCACACTGTGACCACTGCTACATTTTCCTCAGGAGAATTAGTGATGCTTTCTACATCTGCATTTGTAGTCAGGTGAGTGGTGCAAAGGAGCAGTTTGTTTCAAAATCTTTTGAAAGGCATGCTACAGAAACCATGCATGAGATGCAAGGAGAACTTTGTGTGAAATAGAGAAGGAAGCTCTCAGGGTTCAAGTGCTTGGAAGATAATTCAGTCTCTCTAAATTAGACTCTTTGTTTGATATTGAAATAGTTTTCATGTGTGACAGGACAGGATTAGTCATCTTCCTTTAAAATGAATCGATTGCTGGCCACCTGCTGTTCTAGCTGTCACGAACTGTCCTCTTATTTTGGTTTTAAAAAAACAAAACAAAGACTGTTTTTAGACTATTGGAGCTTAAAAAAAATTATAATCAAGATGAATAACCTCTTGGTTTTCCACTGCCATGGAAATGGCATCAGTTACTCACTGATGCCAGATGTTATTGTTAGCCATATGATTTTGGTATGCTAGTCATTGTAGAGGGCTCTGTGGCTCCTTTAGGGATCACTGGAGCTGGAGCACACAGTGCAGATTCATCTAAAATGATTTTCTACCATAATAAGGCTCATATTTTGGTAATATTTTGAGCTCAGAGAGGTATGAAGTAGGTGGAAGTACGAGTGCCAGAATCCCAGGTTTATCAATGAACAAGATGGGGTCTCCCTCTCTGCAGACCTGGTCTTGCTGTGACTTGTGGGAGACAATGGAAACTATTTGATTATTGCCAAAGAGAAGTAACTGCTTGGCTGGAGAAGAAAGAGTTAAAGAAGAAACAAAGTACAATCAAGCAGAGCAACCCAGCTGGCTGAAGAGGAGAGAGCATAAGATATCAAGACACCTGGCTGAGGAGGAGAGAGCATAAAGATAAGAGACTGGCTACTCTGGGACTGGCTGTGAGAAAGCAAGCAGTGTTAAAAAACAAACTATAAGTCAGGAACTAAACATGATAGGCTACAAATAGAATGGTATAAAAGCTAGAGCAATAGGCTAAAAATAACTGTTGTTAGAATGGTATAAAAAGTCAGAGCAGTAGGCAATAAAGCGATTCACTGCATGAAGATGCTCTGGGTCCGTGCCTTCATCCCCTCAGTGACTAACCAAAGGCATCCTTCTTATAGGTGCTGCTGATATTTTCCACTGTTGGGATTTGTCTGCTGAATCTTTGAATAGTAAGAATGCCAACATAAAACTTGAATGTTAAATAGAACTGTGTGGGTCAGGCAAAACTAGCTATCTTCTGTGGTGCTGCCAGAGAGAAGCAAAAACCCACTGCTACATATAAAGCAGATGAAAATAAGATGGACTTACTGGAGAGCATGTAAGAATCAACTGCTGCCTCATGAAGCACACTGTAAGCATCCTTTGTTCCCCTTCCCCACAAATAACCCTGATACTCTAGTGTTAAGAAAAAAGAGTTAATCTGGTAACTGTAGAGTATTTAAATAATTCAGTGTAGTTCGGATGTGGTAAAAAATAATAGCTGTGCTGTGCTCCAGAGTTGGGGCTGTGCACGCCATATCTTACAGGGAAGGGTAAAAAGTGAATAGACTCCTTATTTGCAGTCAGTTGGGCACAGCAAATGATCTTTCAACAACTCTAAGAGCTGACAAGCTCCTCCAAGTATCAGGCTGTTTATGGTGCTTCTGTGACTTGCCTCTTTGGTCAGAGGCTCAGAGCATGCGCTGACACTCTCTTGGCTCTCTAACCCAGATTATTCTTAAACAGACAGCAAAGCAAAAAGGCAAACCAAGAGGATGCAGAAAAAAATCATACATAATGGGAAGAGAAAATAAAATCTTGTATTCAGGTGCTTTTCAACATGTAGGTGAAGGTGATGTTTGCCTACATAATCGGTTTCGTCTCTGTGCTAGAGGTAGGAAATATCCAAGGAGGAGGGCCCCAGGAGAGTATGTACTAGCAGTCATGAGGATAGTACAAATCATTGCTTCAGTTCCTCTATGCTCTGTCTTGACTTTCACAGAATCTCACCTAGCAAACAGAAGGCCAGTGGAGTTTACATCTGCAGGGTGGCCCTTAGGCAGCTGCATGTAGATACCGGGTAAGTGTCTCAGGCAACAGGGGTCCTTGCAGCCAAATTCTTTGATGTTAGTGGCAGTCGGTGGCACTGTGGGCAGAAACACAGGATGCATTCTGCAGGGCTGAGCCCTTATTTCTTCATCACTGAAGGCACTGCTAGCAATGGAAGAGAGTGTTTTATCAAGTCTGAGCTCTTTCCCTTCTGCCCACGTACGTTGGCAGGCTTTGAGCATCAGCAATCAATTCTGATGCTATGAAAGACAGAAAGAAATCAGCGCCATGTAATTATCAGCAGTTCCAGCCCAACAGCCAGCATCCTGCACATCAAAAGCAAAATCATGTAGTCCAATATTGGGATATTAGTGCCAGCTGAAAGTTGCACCTTTGAACTTATGTTGTCTTCAGTTTCCTCTATTATTATTTCCTGTATGTTTGTTTTAGTAAGTTGACAACAAGAAAGATGTCCAGTTTGCCCTACTTTTCGACAGTTTTTAATAAGTAGCACTGCATTTCTGACAGTAGCATTACATAGCCTGGAGCAGACAGCAGGCAGGAAGGGTGCTCCTGAGCCTCAGAGTCACTCTTGCTGCAGCCATAAGGTATCAACTGGTCTAGCTGTCTTAGCTTTAGTTAGGTTTTCTGCCCCTGGTTTGACCAAAATGTCATCCCATAACCTTCCTCCTCTAAAGGCAAGAGACCTCACCATTTCTATGTTAAATGTGTGCACAATTAGTCACTTTAATGTATTTTTTGACCCACTTGGTCTTAAACCAATGCCTTATATATGTGTGTATATGCAGATCTTTTCTCCACTGTGTCTGGGTTTAGTCAACTTCTCATTCTTCTCTTTGAAAGGTTGCACAAATTAAGTTGTAAGAAGTAGTTAGCTCCTAGTGGTAGGCAGAAATATTTGCAATTATGCATTATACAGTTCTTTTCAACATCAGGTGATTTAATTAGTTTCTTTAATTTCTAGTAATGTTCTGTGTTCAGTGAAGAACATCTAGACCTATTTCACATACTCTTCCATTTAATATAAATTCAGCTTCTTAATCTTTGGGATTTTGTTTTTAATGATCAAACCTTCTAAAGTGGTTTCAGCAGTTCCAAGACCAGTAAAAATAGCATACAGTCTGTTGGGTTTTTTTTGGCTATTTGGTGGAGAAATCTTCCACCCATCCCATCTAGAAGTAACTTATCCTGCAATTACACATCTCACTTACTCTACATTCATCTAAGACATACATGCGATTCTTTATCTAGGATATAACAATGTGATTATTAGTAAAGCTCTCTTTCTAATAACATTACCTAAATATCTGTAATGGCCAGACCTCCTTATGAAATTACACAGTGGTTTCTTAGCCCAGTGATACCTCTTTTCCCTTTTTTTACCCCAGTGAGATTGAGACAGATACTGTTTTATCCATGCCATTGTTTCTACCTTTGCACTTTTACACTCAATTCCTTTGTCGATGCACCCCACTGCCTTTAGCTTCATCTCTGTCTTTCTGCAGACTGCTTTTCTTCGATACATCTGCTCTAAATGTGGCTGCTATTTTACCACATGCTGTTATCCCTTATAGTGTCTGATTTCACATCCTGTTCCAATAGTTTGACCTTGCCTGGTCTGTTTGCCAGGCCTCCTGTATGAGTGTGTGATGGGAAGCAGTTTGTCACCAGCCACACTCAGTAACCCAACTGGGAGACAAACAGTCCCTTGGAAGAGCTATCAGCTATTTGACTTTGGTTCCTATCAGTATGAGTTTCCTTCCTCATGCTTCATCAGCTGTTGCCATATTTTTGGATATCTCAGTTGTTATTCCTGAGAACTAAAGCCATGCCCAGTTTCTCCATTTTTTTCTAGTCTAAAGTCCTTTCTATGAGCCACGCCAACTCTTTTGCAGGAATTCAGCATGTCATTCAGCAAGCTGCATCCTCCTTCCATGACTGCCTCCCTGCAGCTAGTTTCTCCCAAATGTTCTCAGATCTGCTTTTCTCACACTTTGCTTTGCAACAAAAGCATGAAACCTCATATACTGAACTTGAAGATGTCCCACTTTGCAGGTAATGCAGTAGCAGTTCAGAGTTCAGTATGGAAGTATTAACAAAAAATGATAAGATTGTCTTAAATGCCATCTGATGAACTATAGCAAAATCCTCTTTACGCAACAACTACATCAGTGGAAGTTAATTTTTCCAGGAAACTATTTTAAGCAGATTATTTATTTTAGCCCCCAACATCCCCACATTTAACGCAAATTCCTCTTCTCTCTGTATTGTAGAAAGTTGTTGCTTATAAAATGACAGTAATTTATATCAAGGGTATGTTTTCACTGAAGAACAAGCACACACAAGATTCTAGTTGTGCTGCTCTGTTCACTTCATTGCTGTATATACCCATGTCTCAGGTTGAAATCCTCCTGCCTCTGATCACAAGCTGTGCCAATCCAAGATTAAACTGTTATTGTGAGAAAACCTGTTTGAAAGTGCCATTACTCTTCTGGTGTAGTAAACTAAGCCAAAAGCTGGAAGAGATATAGTTTTGTGGCAGTGAATAAAAGCCATGTTCCAGGAAAAAGGGATGCTGATGGCATTTCGCATTGATGCAGAAGCATGTCATGTGGAAATGCAGGCAGCGAAGACAATCAACAAAATCCCCCTGAGCTGGTCAGTTGTTATTTTGCAAGACAGCCTTGAGCCCAGACTGGCAGTACCACCCAGTAAATTGAGAATAATCATCAGTAATTCAACAGAAGCAATATTAAACAGATACTACTGATCTGTCAAGTGCTGAGCTGCTCTTTTTGGTCATCCTGAACACATTCTTCAGTATTTTATTTATTTCCCACGCTTAGGCTTCTCTTTTGAGAATCCTTTTGTTGTTATCTGTTTAGAAATTTCAGAGTTTCTGATTTCTGGGGTTTTCCCAAGTGATGAATATTGTTGAACTCCTACCAAAAAACCAAATGCAGGATGGCAGAAACCCAGCACAGAAATGGGAAGGATTTGGTCTTTAAATGTTACAACGGTCTAGGCAACTTCCAGTAACAAAAGGAGGAGTTAAGGGGTCAACAAAACAAGGCCCTTCCATGAATCTGCAGAACAGGGTGGCAGAAGTAACAATTTTTGTGTTCATTTGCAAGGTTAGCCCTGCCAGTCCAGGTCTAATCCAAAGAATCTTGACTCCTCAGCTGGTTTTGCTGTAGCCACTTGATACGGGATTTTTCTCTTGTGCATGGCAGAAATAACAGTCTTTGCATAAGAACCCAGACTAACACTGCAGCAAAGACCCACTCTAAAGCAACAGTTCCTGCAGACAGAGCAGAAGGTTGTGAGCAGAAGACATGAAGGTGATTTTGCAGACCTTGAGCTGCAATCATGAACAAAAACCTTCCCCCCAAACTGTCTTAAGATAGCACTCCTGCAGAATATTAAAGTGATTTTTTCCCCATTGTAGGCATTGTTACCCACTGTAGCTGGGTGAGAGCTGTTATTTAGGTGTACCAGTAACATCGAGTATTTGGGAAGCCTGTGGAGATTCACACTGGACTGATGCCAGAACAGAAGTATGTAAGTTGCTTGCACTTCTTTCACTTGCTTGGCTCACCAAACACAGCTGAATTAAAAGGAGGTGGAGGTGGCAGAACAGGGTCCATGCAGACTATTAAAGCTGCTTTGTCCTACAAGTCCTCTGTAAAAGAATATGAGTCAACCACCCCTGAGATTAAGGCCAGAGTCCCTGTTAAGACTTGCATTTAGCTTTCTTTTTGGAAGAATAATGTTTTAAATGGTGCTCACGGTATAGTGAAGAAATAACCAAAGTTGCTGACATTGATGCAAGGCAGTATTGCAGCTGCTTGGAAAATAAAAAGCTTCAGACAAGCTACTTCTGTTTGCAGTACTCTGTAGTTGGGCCACCTTGAACCATTCAGGTCACATGTGGGAAGAAAAATGCTAATGGTAGACTCAGGGTACCATGGTGCTACTTTGTTCCCCATACATACCAGATTGCTATATTTTTTTTCTGTGATCACAAAGGTCTTTCTTTCTCTAGCTAAGTGGGAGAAAAAATAAGTTTATGTTTGATATAAAAATACCTATTATTCAGGTCTTTCTTCATGAGTGGAAATAATCTTAGTGTCATTCACATATACTAACTTCAGATGTCTAAAATTTAGGTATCAGAGTTTGAAGTAGTCCCATATACATCCTTTATCTCAGATGCAGAGAAATGGCACGGCTGGATGAAATTTGTCTTACTGCTGGAGATGCTGGTCTGATGAGACTGAGATGGACAGCTCTTTTCTGAGGGATGATGGGATCCATACCCAGTAGAAGCTTATTAGCCTCCCTTAAATCCTTGTTATTCTTTATTAATGAAGGTATTTAGTAGTAGCATAATGCAAGAGGAGTAACTACCAAACTCACACAAGCTTGCTGCAACACATACAAACATGTTACAACAACATTTAACAATATATAACAAGTTGTAATAGGTTTGCTGGTTTGTTTATTTAGTTTTCTTTTAAAGTATACATACTAATGTTTAAACCTATTGCAGAGTACTTGTGATTTTGTGCCTCTCTAAAGTAACCTTTGGTTGGTATTTCAGTGCTTACTCCCCAGGCTCGCAGACATGGGCACATGGCAGTTTAGACCAAACATGAAGGATGAAGGTCTGGGTTTTTTTTTGTGTTCCAGTCTGTAACAACTAACTGTTCTTATCTTCTTAATTACCTTGATAATTAATAAAGCATACTATTTTTGTTGTGTACAATATCATTCTCTTAAAACACCATGTGTTATATGTGTGTGTGCACCTGTACACATGTACACACAAAGATCTATAAAACAAAATCCTGTAGAGATCATTACCAGCTACAAGGTATTAGAACCACCAGCGTGGTGATTCTTCCCTGGCTGTGAAGGGCACCAAAGATGATCAATTCATAATTAAATATAAATTTTAAGTGACCAAGACAGGGCAAAGAATTACACCTTAAATTTCCCTGGTTTACAAGCAAGCAGTAACTTTATTAATTTGGAATTAGTGCAGTACCTTTTCTATATTGATTCTCATATTGGAGTGTGTGGTGGTGGGGGTTCCAACTCTACTCCAATGTCCGTTTGATCGCGAGAGTTTCTGCGGTTAAACCTTATGCATGTCTGTATAAGCTGGCTCTCCTTTCTTTGCCGTGTGAGAAGTGTGCTGACTTGCTGCTTCAGTTTATTAGTTCAACCTTGTATTCAGCCACTTATGGTTAAACCCTGATTCCCTTTACTTAAGGCAACCTGTCATTAAGTTTATTTTTCAGCTGGTTTAAGGAGTGAAGCTCTTCATTGTTAAGTGGGGAGATTTTCAAACATTTTAGAGTCTATCACTCTGTATTTCAAAAACAGTATGTCGGATGATAACATGGTGCTACCTGGAGCTGTGAAGGGGAAAAGCCTAACAAAGATCATAGAATCATAGAATGGTTTG
>NW_009936649.1:0-349 GCF_000696875.1 Nestor notabilis
CTATATAATATATAAAGCGAGATGTTAAAATGGCCTCACGTTGGTGAGACACGCACCAAATTTGAACACAAACTTTACAAAACAAACAGACTGTGGAGAGAAAAAAAAAAGAAGTTTTGTTTCATTTCAATTTTTTAAAAAAGAAAAAAATCAGAAAAAAAAGCGCAAAAATTGAATCTGAAAAGCAAGAGAAAGAGCGGGCAGAGAGCTGAGGTCTGGCGTTCCCCAATATCGCATTGCATGAGTCCCTATTCCGTGATTTCGTGGATTCTTTGTGAACAGTTTGTGTTCTTCCTTCCTTCCCTTCCAAAATCAACAGCAACAAAAACAGCAACCAAAACCAAAAAGA
>NW_009936649.1:381-35723 GCF_000696875.1 Nestor notabilis
TGTGTGCAAATGGAGTCTTCCAGTTCAGACTTTCACCCGGTTGAAGGCTCTTTCCCATTTTCACTCCCCGAGAGGTTTTACCACACATTGCATTGTAAACCGAAGTCATTAATTGTACAGAAAAGATTTCTATATTTGCAATGTTTGCTGTATAATGAGAGAGAGAGAGGAGAAAAAAACCCAACAATACTACATCTACTAAAAATATATATATATATATCTATATTCACCTGTTTGTACCAGGTTTTAATCATGGATTTTAGAGAAAGAGATGGAGTTTGGTTTGAAGGACTACTTTGTTGGTTGGTGCTTGGTTGCGTGATGGGATGTTTTGTGGAGGGGTGGGGAGTGGTTTGGTTTCTAAGTGTTTGGTTTTAATTTCTCCTACAAGTCTTTGTGTTCGAATTCTCATGACTTCCAAGTACATTGACAAAAAGGGCATGTATCCATAAAGGAGAATCCCCCACCTTATTCCAGATGGGACACCTGGAACAGGGAAGGGGATGAGAAGTGAAGGGCTTTTGGCTGAGCAGGTGCCACCATGGGATGGCATGTACTCCATGCAATGGGATGTCTCCTGAAAATTAAAGGGTATTGGTCTCTCCCTCAAAACCGATGTATCTGGAGAGCAGTGGCCCTTGCTGTTAGGTGCTGAGGGGTGGGTTATCCCCTTCCTCTTCAAGATGGGGAGCCAGCGATGAGTTAGAGCAGGAAGCCACTTGCTGATCTCCAGAGGACATCCTTGATGGGTGATTTTTGCTGAGGGAGAAGACCCTAAGCAGTTACATATTGAGAGCTATTACAGTAAGCACAGGCCCTGGCCCAGGAATCCTGCCCCTCACTCCTGCAACTCCCACCACCGCATATCCAGCAGCTCCCTTACGGCTAACCCCAAATGCAGGCACAGCGTTAGGGAATGCAGCTCCTCCTGCCTGCAGCCACAGTGTTGCCCACAGGCCAGTCTGACTCCCATTTCATGAGTGGCTTTGGAGATGGATGTCCTGGGGAGCCCCCGGACAGCCCTTGGGACTCTGAGGCTGGAATGGAAAGGGGATGGCCCTGTGTTCATGTGTCCACCACCATTGCTCTCCAATGCCTGTCCCAGACTCAATAGCTTTTTGCCCCATCTCTAAAATACTCACAGGTGATGCTCTGCTTATAGGATGAAGAGGAGGAGGGAGGTGTCGAGGCCACGAAGGCAATCCCAGGCCGTGCTGGTGGCTGTTTTGCCCCGACTAACCCCACCTGACACTCAACTCCCCATGTCTCACCCCATGAGTGACATGAAGCAACAGCCATGTGAGGGTCCAGGAGCTGCTCTGCTCCCCTGATGAGCATGTGGGAGACAGCACAGCGAGGTGATAAGCTCCCCAAATGCAGCCCCGTGGGGCCCTGCTGCTTGCCAGAGCTTTTCTCTTGCATCCTGCTCACAAGTCTCTTTGGATGGACATCCTGAGTCCCGACGGATGAGCACTAGGGCCCAGGAGCAAACCATATCCCATCCTGTTATTTCAACATTTCAAAGCGATTTTGACAGGTATTCTTGCAAAAGGTTATGTTTGTTCAGAAAGGAGCTGAGCGAGGAAGACACGGAGCAGGCTGGGAAGCACATGAGTTATTCCCCATGGTTATTTGTGTAGACAACAAACCATTAGCAGGATTTCATAATAAAAACCAGGCAATTTCCCCAGGAACATATTCACTCTGCAGGAGCAAAGGCACATTCCTCCACCTCCTCCAGGTGCCCCAGGTCCTGCCTGCAGCACACAGCTCCCAGGGCTGCATCTTGCTTAGCAGACAGTGAGCAGGACCTGGAAAGGGGAGCTGAGGATCACCCGTCTCTTGTTTCGTGACATTATAGACTCATAGAATGGTTTGGGTTGAAAAGGACCTTAAGATCATCCGGTTCCAACCCCCCACCATGGGCAGGGGCACCTTACACTAGACCATGTCACCCAAGGCTCTGTCCAACCTGGCCTTGAACACTGCCAGGGATGGAGCATTTACCACTTCTTTGGCAGGTCCCTCCCCAAATCTCAGCTCTAACATCTGGACCAAAGCAAACCCTTCAGCCGAAACCACCTTCCCTCACAAACCATGAGTGCCTCTTGGTCAAACAGGAGCTGGTCAGCAAGGTTGGGTAGGGGTAGCGTGGCCTCCTGGCACTGTTCCATGGTATGAGGGGGTTCCTCAGCAAGACGATGGTCAAAGGTGATGAGTTGTTGTGGTTTAAGCTTCAGGCTCTGATGCAATGGCAATCACTGACAGATACCAAAAGACCTTCCTCTGTCACTCCCCCCCATTGAAACCAGTTCCCACAGCAGTTTGGAGATGAATCAGGACCGTCTCCAGGAGCAATGGCACCACCAGCAGCATGTAACGCCTCGCTGTGGAGGCAGCAGCACGTCAGCAGCGAGTTCATCTCTTTACCTGGGGCGAGTCATTTTGCTCCCCTCTGCTTCTCTTTCCTCCCCTGCAAAATGCTTCCTTGTGGTGCTGAGGGCGTGGGCTGGCTGGAGAGGCTCAATTAATTAATTGCCTGTCTGTGAAGCCCGTTTAGCTCCTAGAATAAAAGCTGCTATAGAAATACAAGGCTGTTAGTGGCATAAAACAGCAGGGGCAGATGAAATCAAAGCCTGATTCTGTTTTCACACCAGGATTTCACTGGTCATAAACCAACAGAGACTTGACACAGGAAATGTGATACTGCAGCGCTGGCCTTCCTAAATTAAACGCTTCCTAGAAGCGAACTCTCTGCAGTTGGAAAAAAGGAGGGTTGGAAAAGGTCTAGGCCCCTCCATCTCCCTTGAAGACATCTGCACATGCAGCACCCTGTCCCCCATAGTTGGTGCGGCCTCACCATGGGCCTCAGGGAGCTCCAGATGGCTCCTTGGGTGATAGAGCACTGGCCGTGCTACTAAGGACCTTCCAGCCCCCTTGCCCTCTCTCTGAGATAGGGTGCAATCCTGGCAGTATGGTCCATGTCCCTTGGCATGAGATGCCACAAGATTAGCTGAGAAAAAAGCCAGCCAAGAAGTTCCACTGTCCCCAGAGCCACTGCCCCATGCATGGACCTGCTGGGGTGCCCCTGCACAGGGATGCTACACAGCATCTTCCACCCCTGAGGCAGCTGCTTTACAGACCCCCTGAGGGCAGAGGGAGAATTTCAACACCTGCAACTTATTGGGTGCTTTTCCTCTTTAGTCTCCTGTTCAACCACCAAAGCTCTTAAACTGCTTCTGCTAAGAAAAATGATGCCTTGTCCAGCCGGGAAGTTCCTATTGCCCCAAACCCATCCAAAGCAAGAGGGCTCTGTGCCAAGCGGAAAGGATGGAGCACAGGAAAGACATGTCTGAGTGAAGAGGAGGGGAGGCCAGGGGTAAGGTTTCTCCTTCGTTTTGCCTCATCTCAAGCAAGGGGACCAGAGAACTGGGAGCCAGCACAGAAACCACCACCAGTGCCGAGGATCCCCGGGTTCCCATATCCCCTTCCTGCAGCAGCCTGGGCTCTGCCACTGGAGAGCACCAACAAAGGGAAGGGAAAATAAAGGGAGGGATAAAAGGCAAGGAGAGGTGTGTGATGCAGGGGAAGGCAGAGGTGGTGAGAGCTGCTGTGCCTCCTGGAATGTGGTATGTGCTCCTGGGAAGCATCTCTCCACGCAGCACCTCTCCATGTAAGCCTAGGGTTCCTGGGGGCACCCACCTACCCAAGCGCATACACCGGTTGTGTCCATGCATTTCAAAAAGTGACATATGGGAAGTGCAATGTCCACAGACAGAAACATGGGGCAACAAAGGGTGGCAGGCACTGCCTGGCCCCTTGACAGGGGATGTGGCAGCCCTGGAGCTGGTGGTTGCCTCCTTCTTCACAGCTGATGCGTGTTGGAGGCGTTCCACCTGCCCCCACTCTGTTACTCGAACCTCTTGTTGGGTTCAGCTGAGTCTGAAAGCAGGTGAAGATGCCATGAGAGGACAACTGCGAGGATGCATGGGGGCCCTAAGGCAAGAATGTTCTCCCTGTTCAGCACCCAGACCATGACAACAGCCAGAATGTGCTGGCTCTGCTCAAATCAAGCCAGTGACCTGCAGTGCTTGCTGGGCAGTGGGATCTTTCCTAGGGCTTCAAGCACCACTGATGCTTATGGGTCAGCCCATGCATCCACACCCTGGAGATGCCCAGGGCCACTGGAGAGCCAGTGGCAGAGCAGGGCCCTGGGCACAAGCTCCATCAGCCCAAACAGTTTCTTCACCTGCACGCTCCCAGCGACCCAGCTAACCCCCCTCCCAGTGCTCCCCTCTGTCCCTCTTCTACATCAGTCCTTCCCTGAAGCAGGGCTGAAGTAAGAGCTCCATTGCCCGAGGCCCCCAGACTCACCACTGAGGTGGATGTGGCTCTGCAGAAGTCAGGAGCTGCAGCACAACCCCCCTGTCACACGCTCGCTGCAGCCTGGCTGCCTGTTGGGCTCTGGAGCAATACATCACCTCGTTCAGGAGAAGAGGGTTAGCAAGGATGAGGGGAGGGAGCTGATCATACAAATCCTTTGGGTGAGGAGGGTCTGGAGGAGGGCACAGGCTGCAGAGAGGTGTGCTGCAGAGCTGCTGGACCAGATGCAAAAGCAGGGATCGATGGGGGTGACTGAAGCCAGCACGCACTGCGTTGGGCTATTTTTAGTGCAGCTGGCAGAGCAGGAACTTGGGAGCCCAAGTCACAATGTGTTTGCATCTGAGAGTGCTCCTCAGGCAGAGGATCAGCACCACCCTGCCCAGGCACAGCAGCACCCTCCCTGCCTGTTCTGGGAGTGGCTCATCTTGGCTTCAGCTCCCCTTTGCCATGTCCCACGTCCCTCTCCTCCACAGTGCCACCATCCCAAGGCTTGGAGCTGTGTGTACGGATACAGGATGGAGATAGAGCGCAGGAGAGGGGATGGGCTTTAGGGGATGAAGGGTTTATTTGGGAAAAGCCCTGATCCTGCCTTAAATGTGCAGGGGGTGTGAACAGGTCTTGTCCTACAGAAGCAGGGCTGCACCACTCCCTGGCTCCATGGAACAGTACCAGGCAGGTATGGACCTCAGAGATGCCCCAGCCCTCTCCTCCAGCTCCTCCCTCCCCTTTTACTCACCACAGACTTCCCACTGGAGGGCCCTAAGTTGGTTTTCCTTGGTAGGTGTCTGGAGATGAAATTGTTCTTTAGAGAGAGATGTATAGCACAGTTCCATCCCTTCATCTCCAAACCTCTTGCCAGCCAATGCCCGAGGTGCTGCAGGCAGTGAAGCTGCTGGCGGGCATGCCTGGTGGTGCTGGGGAAGCCAACCCAGCAGCTACTCCTTGGCTCGTAGCAGTGACTTTGGCTTCACTTGAATTTATTTACATTCCACCTTTTCATGTTTCCAGTGTACCATATCCTGTGTTTTACCTCTCAGCCAGCTCACCAGCACCACCAGAAGGGTGGTACAGGTAATCCAAATGACACCATGAGTTGCCTCATTCCCACCCTCCCCACTCTGAGCTAGAGCGAAGCCAGTTTTCCAGACTCGGTTTCCTCTGTGCAATGGATGAGAGGACACAGAAGTATCAAGGATGTGGATTTTCACCACGTGGGGAGTAGGCAAACAGGGTGCAAGTTTTCACTTTAGTTTTGCTGCTCTTTCTTCTGGTCAAAATAGGACGTGATCATGCCTGTTTCCCTCCCTCTGTCCCTGCAGTGACCAGAACAGTCTGCCAGCTCTCTGAGCCTGCATGCGTGTGCCTTTTCAGTAACCCAATGGATGTTAATGACACGGGGTGCACTGTTGTTCCTGGGTGTGCTGATCGCTTCTCACATCCCACCAACATCTGTTTTACCACACTCAGCTCAGCTGTATGGCAATAGCCATTTGGTGCTCACCTTTACTTGCCTCGCCACTAAAAAGCTCATTAATGTACTCCATCCTTGCTTTCTTCAGGACTAAAAGATTTCCATTTCTGCCTTTTATCAGCTTTCTTGTGGTTTATATCCTCTCCTTTGTGCAATGCCCTTTTCCAATGAGCTCTTCTCTCCTGGTCCATCTTCTCCATTAAGATATGCAAGTGCTGTCCCACACATGGTCTTGCTCATCTCCTGTGCTCTCTTCTGGGTCTATCACATTCTTTAGTGTTTCCAGCTGTGAAAGGAAGTCATCAGCCACACATATAATATCCAGGCTCTCCTCCCACCACACTTGCAGCTCCCCAGCGCTTCGATCTGGCTCATCCCACCACACTGCACGGGTGTGATGGGATACCTCAAAGTTTATGTGTGGTGCCTGCAGCTTGTCTCTGCTGGGGGGCTCTTAAATCTCTTCCTCTCTCTCAGCATCGCTTTTACACAGCAGAGCTCTCCTTGGGCACCTCCTGCCCTGCGATCAAGAGCTACCCAGCCCATTCCAGCAGCAGGAGGCCTCTCTGGGTATGGCTAAAGCTCATCCGTGGTCTCCTAAGTAAACACTGTCACTCTTCATGTGATGCAGCTAAATTAATTACTCTAATTCCACCACATTTGTAGCCAAGACACAGAGGTTCCCATTCGCTGCAGCTTAAAGCCTGCTTCTCCCAAACATGCCCTCCTGCCCCACCTGGGATTTGTCCTGCAGTCAGATCTGAGGAGCAGGAGCAGGGCAGTTGCTGGGAATCACTCCAGGGGGCTGGCAGAGCCATGTGGCCACCAAGTACATGGGCATGAACCATCCACCACTCTCCATGCAAACATCCCCAATCTGTTTGGCTCAGTTCAGCCTGTGCGCACAAAAGCTCTTGTGTTTTGGTTTTTGTTCCCCAGCCACCTCAGGTGTTACAATAAGAGATATTACCTCTCCATACAAACCTTATCTCAATTATACCCTTAGATCATTCTGGCTGTAACAACACTACCACCCACTGCAGAGTTCACACACACACACACATCTCTGCCTGGGAAATCCCAGGCAGAACCGTGGCAGCCCTACACATGAGAAACCCTTCAAATGCTGACAGCTGAACCCCCTGAGCTGCTCCACAGCCTCCTCCAGCCTTGCAGGGAGATCACAGCTCCTAAAAGACAGTCAAATGCAGACACCGGGGCTCAGGGTAAGATGTGTGCCAGGAGAGGGGCAGCAGAGGCTGAGGAGAGCGTGGCCACCCCAAACCTCTTTCCATGTTGGAGCTCACAGCTGGGAAGGGGGGTGAGCTGAGATGTGGGCTGGTATCTGATCCATCTTGCAGCACCCACCCATCTTGCCAGTTCCATCCTGGAGACAAGGCTGACAGGAGAGTGGGGAAGCAGAGATAGAGCAGAGCTGCGAGCTGCTCCTCACCACCAGAGATAGTCAAACCCTTTCTTACGGAGTCATGAGGCTCCTCTGACTGAGGGGATGAGAAGCCCCTTCCCCTAGGCTGGTGTTGGAGAACACCATACCCAGAAGAGCCCATCCGTGACTGTGAAGGACTCAGCCTCTGATTGCTGCTCCGGAGCTGTCAGGAGGAGGTGTGGATTTACCCACGAGTGTGAAGTCTGAGCCAGTCCCATTCTTCTGCAAAGCCCCAGATGTACGTTGCTGTGGATTTCCAGATGAAACAAGGTAGTCTGGCTGACAGCAAGGTACAAAGCCTTCCTTTGGGCAGCTGATCTGTCATCCTTTCCTAAACACAAAGAAACCAACAGCACAAGGCATTGTAGGAAGATGCCAGCAAGTGGGAGGAGATTGCTTATCCAGGGAGTTAATTCAGCTGGAAGGAAAGGTTGCAAGATGTTCCCCTATCAAGAAAGAAAAATATGCAAGAGCAAGATGCCAGCGGTTGACATACCTGTGGGGAAGCGATGTGGATGCATCTGATTTTAAGAAGCCAAAGCAGAGCTGGGGCAGATGCTGAATCCAGAAAGAAGGATGTTTCAGCCCAGGATTGAGAGGCAAAGGTTAGGATGAGGCTTGTAGAGACCTGAAAGCCACAGAGGTGAGTGAATTGTAAGCAGCACCGCATTTAATCTGAGCAGAATGCATGGAAACAGATAATGTAATTGAAAGGGTTATTTAAACAAAGTATTCAGAGGGAAAAATAAAGCATTGCAGGGAAAATAATAATACTTAGCATTTGTAATGTGCTTAGCATCTTCAAAAACTGGTCAGCCATTAACTGATTGCTCCTCTCCTAAGTCCAAAGGCTAATAAAAAGGGATGGTTCATTTAGTTATTTCACAGCTGAGCTTCTCAATAAGGCATGAGGAATAGATCGCTGCTCTCCAACATGCTGGTAAATAAACAGTTGGAAGTAGGAAAATACAACAATATCCCAGCACTCGGTCACAGCTTCACATTCGGCTCCTTCCTTCCTCCAACTTGAGCTTGTCCAGATCAGACCCATGACGTGGAGCTCATCTGGAGGTGTGGCTGGGGAGCATGACACGGATGGGTCCAGGTATCCAGCAGTCCCAAAACTTGGTATTGCCTGCCCAGGAACTGCCCCTGTGCCAGTGTCTACATGAGCGGTGATGGGGCATCCATAGGGCAGGAATATGGACTCTTCTCTGGGTGTGGATGTGTGTGAGTTGGGCACAGAGAGACCCCAACTGCGCAGCCCTATTGCCTTGGCAAGCGCAGAGGCTGGAGGGAGCAGAGCAGCCTTTTGAGCGGCAATGAACACAGAGGTATGTTATGTTTGCTTTACTTAAACAGTAAACAGTTCCCTTTGCGTTTGATGAACAAGCAATTCCATAAACACTGCAGAGGAAACACGACACAGTTGCACCCCAATGATTTCCAGCCTGTTTTCTAGGCAGCAGAGGAGCGGATAAGCACCAAAGAGGCTGCCCCACATATCCTCCCCTGTTGTCTGCGGGTAGATGAGGGTCTAGGAGCTGCTCCTGGTCAGGCCCATAGGGAAACAGCTGGGAAGAAGAAACTTCCATCAGGATGGAGCTATTCTACAAGTGGAAACCAATACAGAGTTCATCTATGCCTAACCCAAAAAACCCAGCACGGGGTTATAGAGCTTTGCAGAGTGGCCATCAGTGAGTTTTCTGCACGTACCCCCACCTGCCACTATTTCTCACTCTCTTCATGATGGTTTTGGGCCTTATCAGCTTAGATACTGAAACACTGGCCTCATCACTTCAGAAATAAGCAGGTACCCAGATGCTGCCACCATCGAGGTACCCTGGTTTTGGTGCAGTGATGCTCCAGACCCTGCTTTGCTGCTCCTAAAAGATGCTGGGGAGCTATTTCTTCACCTCACTGTTGAGTGGTCCAGGAGGGATCCTGCTCCTTTATGGAAGAGATGCACAAGTATTCATCTCTGAAAGCATTTTCTGGGCTCAAATACACCCACCTCAGAGCACACCAGATCCCAGGGCTGAACCCAGCTTTTCTGGCACACGTTCAGCAGCAGCAGCAGTGCCATCATCAGAAGCCTTTGGTGGAGACAGGGGTTGAAGGATCTTATGTTCCTTTTGGCTTTTTGCCCCAGGCACTGTTCTCCTGCTCTCTCAGCCATGGGCTTTGTGTTTTCTTTATCTTTCTTCAGGTTTTCTTCTTCTTAAGTGAAATGTTCCCCATCTCTGCTGCCAGCACAGCCCTATGGACCCTGGGAGGATGGGTCAGGTGAGCAGGAGGAGGTGGCAGGAACTCCTTACACCACTGTTGCCACTAAGACCCTCTTCCCTAAGGCAGGTTTGGCTTGAGTGAGGCATATGGATCAGGACCTCTATGATTTACAGTGCAGGATCCTCATCGTCTGAGGGACCTGGGGAAGATGCTGAATGCAGAGACAGCAGCAGCCTTGCTGGGTTAATAGCACGTGTTTCTGACCAGGGTAAATTTGGGACTCAGCATCCTAAGGATCCCATGCTAGCTTCTGCTAAACACTCACGTACAACTGGGTAGCAGATATATGGCCTGTGCAAGATACAGCCACTTTTCCTCTGCCTGGTTTTGGCGTAACAAAGCCCAATGGGTGTGTATAAACAAAGTGAGCATCGCTCTCACTGGACCTCATGCATCATTTATAGCCAGCTTTTCCATGGCACAAGAAACATTTACATATGCCAGCATTAATTCCGAACGCTGCTTCAAAGCCATCTCTGTCTAATGAACCCCGTGCGCTGCGCACAGCAAATTCCACCCGAAAAATAATTAGCAACACATGCCACCAAAGCATTACAAGGGGAATGCAGCTCACCACCTGCTGAAGCAAAATGAATGCCTGATTTATTTATTTCTTCCTACTTTTTAGCAACATTCAGGCGCTGACTCAAAGCTGTGCTCTGTTCTCAGCTTTGTAGGGCCCTGGGAAGTGTCACGTTCCCGCTCTGCTTTCCAGGCTAGGGGTATGATTGATTTGGGGGGTTTATATGCTTTTCTTAGATGACTGGACAGAGCTGTGCAAGACTCTGTTGATTTCTCCAGCCAGGGGTGCCAGCTGGGATGTAGGGTGCAGGCAGCTCTATGTCCCTTCCCTTGAAGTTGCAGGAGTCCAAGTCACCACCCAAAAAGAGCCTCAGACTGACAGCTGGGAGCAAGACAGGACACACCAAATCTCATCCTGGTCTGACATTCCCAGAGAGCCTTTAATTCCTGACTAGCACCAGCCTTACTGATCCCGGAAGATGGGATCAGGAGATGAAGGTTCTGGTGCCTCTACCAACTACAGGTTAGGTGCTCCTACCCCATACTGGCCACAGGCACCCCTGCTGTGAACAGCTCCAGGAACCAAGCTGGCTTTGCCAGGGTGATGCTGGGATCATGGATTCCCCCATGTCCTGTCCTCCTGGAGCAGAAGGAAGATGCTTCGCAGGGCACTGCTCCCAGCCCTGTGCTGCACTGCCCATGTGCCTCTCCACTATCAAGCCGTGGTATTCAGACTGTCAGTCTCTGCCTTGCTGGGATGAAAGGGGTTAAACTGTTCTTCCTATGCAAATTAGGCTTAATTAATCCTTTTCATCAGTTGCAAATATACCTTCTGAACCCTATTAAAAACATGAATATGCAAATTCAGACCTTTTTTAATACTCATTTTCAAGGACTTGGAGTCAGGCTTGATTATTCGGTTCCCGTTAACAGCCTGTAAAACCTGGTGCAAAATTTAATTTCCATTTTAAGTTACCTAAAAAAAAAAATAGGAATCTGTTGGTAATTAAGCTAATTACAGTGTTACACTAAAGAGGAGACAAACAAGGAGGACAAGATCATTCATTACGGTTAACACCAGTTACAGGACCTGGGGATTGTACAAGGCCAGAGGTAACCGTGAAGCCAGGAAGCAGCAGTGATGGGAACGGGGAGTGTGTGGGAATGCTGCAGCTTTTGAGGGGCTTGTTGCCTTCCTCACCTTGGGAACATCTCTGCTTCAGCCCCAGGAGCCACCCTCATCCTCAGGAATGAAGCGAGGAAGAGAGGTGCCACCATGCTGGATGGGTGTTGTGGGGTCTCTGCACAGGGCAGGAATGTGCTCGGGGTTGGGGTTTCAGGGCAACCTGTAGAAGCACCTTATCTGCCAGTGTGACTGGGGCTGAGCATCCCACACAGGTGGGATTTCCAACCTCCCTGAGCACTTTCTTTGTAGGAATAATGTGGAGTGCAGAGGGGCTGAACTGGAAGCACATGGGAAGAGACAGGTCCTGCAGACATGGGCAGCACGTCCCACAGGAGCTGTGGTCCCGTCCTCACCAGCAAAGAGCAGGGACCTCCCAGGAGCTGACAACTCCCTTTGCAGGAGCAAAGCCATGAGGAAGACCCATGACAAGACTCTGCAGAGGCACCTATAAACCACTGCTCTGCACCCACAGTGGGGGGGCAGGATGTGAGCCCCTATAGTTCGTATGATCTGAGCATACACTGGGAGGTGCCAACCAAACCAACTCAGCCTACACCACCCAAACCTCCCTCAGGGTCACCCATCTGAGGCTGGGCAGCCAGTTCTGGTGGCTCCCAACATGCCCATCAACCTTCTGATGCCTCCCAGCTCTGCCTGTGTGTAATTAAATAAGAAGTGCTGCTATAGACTGTTAATTATAGTTTATCACTGCAGTGATCCCTTAAAATCAGTCATTAGCATGCTTAGGATCTATTCTGCACTTAGTGTTTTCTAAAGAGTTAGCAAAGTTAACGCCTGACCTGTCAGACCTATCATCCTCACCTCGGGGCTGGCAGCTCAGGATCAGCAGCACACTGTGGTGGGCTTATGCCATCTCCATACGGGGTGAAGAGTCTCATGATCTGGATGGAAGCACAGAGGTGATGCTCTGCCCACATGAGGCCAGGGCTTGGTGTCCAGGATAGTGGTTTACCAGGCAGGAGACTCCAGCATTGAAATGAAGTGCTTGTATTACCTACACACCCAGAAAGACATCCATCAGCAGCAGGACGGATCCACCCAAGAGATTGGTGCTGTCTGGGGGACTCTTTGTGCTCCATCTCAGCAGCTTGGTTCCCTGTGGGTTTGGTTCATTCCCCACCACTGCCTCCTCTCCAGAGTTGCTCCTTCCCCTCCCAGGACTCACAGCAGAGGAGCTGTCACTTCAGAGCATGCCACTCAAGGGCGGCTCTGCCTTGGAACAGCAGGATCCGAGCGGGAGCTGATCACATACATCCCCCAGGGCTGGAGCGCGGCTCCCAAAACAAGCTGTGGCAAGACACATGCAGCAGAGGAGCCAAGAGAGCCACAGCGGGGAAAAGGGGTGAAAGAGGGACAGTGCTATTTGCCATCACCCCATTATGTATAAGGCTGGTCTCCCTCATGCACTCCAATGGGGAGTAGAAGGCACCTCCAAACTGAAGGACTTAAGTGAGGTTCATGCTTTTGATTTCTCTTTAGGGAGCCTGCTTCTTGGTAGTGGTTATGGGGACAGCCTGGCAGACAAACCAGCCACCATCACCAGCAAAGCGACGTGCCTGCAATTGTATGGCACAGAATGTTACCCAGTAGATGCTAATTGAGAGGAAAAGTTAATCTTGCCAAACTTCAGAGCCTTTCACCTGCCTGGAGAACATTCTCCATCATGGACATGGTTCTGGGCAACCTGATCTAGTCGAAAATGTCCCTGTTCATTGCAGGGAGGCTGCACTAGACAACCTTTGAAGGTCCCTTCCAACCCAAACTATTCTATTATTCTGTGATACCACAAGTTTCCAATCACCAGATAAAAGGAGTGTGATGGTAGAGGTGACCAGGGAAATGCTCTCACCCTCTAGCCAGGCCCTGTGCCTTGCACGTCCTCCTGCATGTGCATCCTCCTGCCCTTCGACCTGTCTGGTGCTTCTGTATCATATTCTGGGGGGAGTCAAGGATGCAGAATTACCTTCTCAGTCCCTCCAGGCAATCAGCTTGCTCCCCGAAGCATGAGATATGATTGCCCTTATTATTTTAGCTTGCATAGCAGTGAGTCTTGTTAATGGTCATAAAATTATCTAGTCCTTATTTAAATCCAACAACCGCCTGTGTTTCAGTGACCTCCTGATGGTCTCTGGCTTTGTTCCAGGTTGAAGAGGCATCAGAGGGACCAGAGAGGAAAAAGAGGCAGTGGAAGGATTAAAGAAAAACAACAAAACCCACGACAAGCAACAGCCAGCAAAAAGAATTCAAAGTAAATGAGGGAATATTAAAGAGAGCTCAATCAGTCAGCTGGAGAGCTCAAAAAAACACAACCTGTCACAAAGAGAAGGAAGCGGCATCAGGTAAAATTAGCAACATTAATAAACTCATCAGCACTGGAGCCCAGGCCAGGAAACAGCACAGGGGAGATGAAGGGGCTGGGAGATGCTTGATCCCACTTTGGGGAAGCAGGAGAGAGAACTGACGCAACCTGATGGAACGTGCTTTGGTGGAGGAACATGGTTTGGGTGGAGACCAAAGGCATGGGCTGCCTTTGTGCTCCCTCACGTACACAGCAGCGTTGTCTTTAAGGTGTGCTTTCCTTCTGTTCTGTCCCTTGTATTTGCTTTGAGGGAAAGCACACACACAAGGAAGGCTAGAGACCCAGCCACCATGGGTGGAAGGAGCAGGAGCAGGAGCAGCCGCTGGGATGGCTGCCCAGACCCTCTGCAAAGGCTTTGGCCAGTGATTTCTATATAGCATGTTTCTGAAGCAAACATCTATTTCCCCTGGATCCAGACCACTCCCTGTCCTTTCAGTAACATCTACAAGCCCCCTGAGTACCAAGATCTTTACAATAATAACCCCCAAGGAGAAACAAGAAGTGGAAAACCCCCACACAGCAGAGAACTGTTTCACTATTCCAACCTCCAACACAGATTCCCATCAATTTTGCAGCGAACCTGAGTCATGAAATTAAAAGTAGCATCAGCATATTTCCTATTAGCTAAGGTTCCTTTTTGAGAACAGATCATACATTCCTACCCTATTTTTCTAGACACTTGTGTCAATGTGATATCATCAGATGCCGTTCAGCCGCTCCTCTTAGCCTGAAAAAAGCTTTCCTGATGGGAAGGATGGGGTTTTAATATTTAAAAACGACTTCCTGAAGAAGCCTCGCTGATTTTCCCATTTATTTATTTATTTAATATCCCTCCCCTGATCAGAGTGGGCGCGTTTTGTAGCTTTTAAATATCATGCAACTTTTAGCATCGCTGCTGTTAAATCCCAATCTGCTGTCACAGCGCGAATGTGATTTACACCAGCGAGGAGAGCCTGTTCTGTCCTCCCCAGCTACTACACTTGCCTCGTCAAGGAGACACCATCATTAGCTACGGTCACCTGGCATCTGACACTGTCATCATCTTCCCACTGTCTTCGAACAGTGAAAAGCTGTAACAGAACCAAGCCTTCCCTGGCTGCGGCATCTCCCACACAGGGCAGCAGAGGCTGCTGGGGTCCAGCATTACCGTGGTGATATCCTAGGAAGGCCTTTGCCTCTCTCCCCTGAGGCTTATTTTGACACACCCACCCATCAATCCAACTCACACCATTCCCAGCTGCCTCTCAGCTCACTGCTGGGGTTGGGAAATGGAAAGGGTGGGTGCTCAGCGTGTTGGAGTGAGCGGAGAGGTGTGATGGAGAACCAACAGCAATGCCGGTGCTGCAGCTGTGGGGTGCTGTGTCCAACCCCCACTGATCATGACCCCCAGCGGGATGCCTGTAGGGCTGCATTTGGGGTCAAACAACCTCCAGTGCAGGCCAGTGTTTGGAGGCCATGACCAGGAAGTGATATTCCCATTTTATAGAGCCCAGTGCAGAAGGGCCTCACTGGCTTGTCCCAGGACAGGCAGAAAATCCAAAAGCCAGGAGGGGGATTGCTCCTGTCCCATCACCCTCCATCCCCAGTCTTCTCTGCACCCCATGAGCCAATGCAGCTCTTCCCCCAACCTAGCAGCAGTGGGAGGAGGTATTTGGGGATGCTCATCCCTCTCCATCATGGCTCCTGCCTACCTGGAGCCCATGGCTGCCCAGACAGTGGCTGCATCGGCCACCCCAGTAACCAACTCCATGCGTGGAGAAAAGGCACTTGGCAAGAAGCTTCAGGGGGGAAATGCCTCTCTGCCATTAGGGAATCACAGCATCTTTCCAGCCTCTGAGGTGGGGAGAGCCCGGGCTCAGACTGTCACACAGCCTCTGGAGATGGTGTCAGTCAGCCAGTGGGAGAAGATGGCTTTTCTTTAGTTTAGAAATTGTGGCTTCCCTTTCTGTCCAGCACTCTGTTTCTTCCTCTCCATCTGTCCCCAGCTCCACTCCTGCCCTTCACTCCCTGGGTACCTGCCTCCATCACAGCTTTATGCTCTTCCTCCTTCTTCCCTCCCTCCTGTAGCGTTGCACAACAAAGACCCGTAACTACCATCTTTAACCCCAAACTCCTCATGGCTCATCCATAAGGGTTTTCCCTAGTTTCTTCTCAGGCATTGCACACTTCCAGGACAACTCTGAGGCTCATGCAAGCAGTGGGCAAAGAAGCCAAGAGCCAGGAGACACAAAGCAGGAGCCAAAAGGCTCCGTTATCAGAAATGTGACCTTAGGAGGCAGATGAACTTTGCAACACCTGCCTTAGCCAAGAGCTCTGCTGCTTTCAAGGACTGTATGGCAGTACTTGACAGCTCTCTGCCCCTGTTTGGTACTTATATATGTATGCAGATGAGAAGGGTTGATCAGTAGAGGAGTGGGGGCACACAAGCAGTTTGAGTGAAGGGAAGCTTCAGGCAACACTACAAACAAGACAGTGCTCCAAGACACATACACATAATCCTTCAGCTGTGCATTAATAAATCATATTTTACAGCTTATAGCCCATAAACCCAACGAGCGTGCACGGAGACCCAGCGAGCATATACACACTTGTTAACACTCCCTCCTCTCCCCTCCAACCAACTGCGAATTTATCACCAATCTCCCAAGATTTTCTAAAAGGATTTTCCATGAATGAGGGTGGAGCTTTGCAAGTGATGAGCCAAAACCACCAGGACTTGTGCCACCACCACTGGGGTGGTTGAAACGTGCCATTGGTGGCGACCAGGGTCTCTGTTTGCACTGCCCCAGGAAGCTGCACTCGTGGAGGGGGCAGTGAACACAGTGGCAGGACCCTGTGATGGGCTGTCAAGCCCCATGTAGCTCAGCATGGAAGGAGCAATCACTGTGAAATTCAGCGTTGCAGTTACACCTCACAGCTCTGTCACAGCTGAGACAAGCAGTGTAATGACAGCAGCAGACACGGGAGGTGCCGTGGTGGCAGGATACAGCCATATGCCTGGGGCTTCATCCTGAATTCAGTGCTGGAGCTAGAAACTGGGGAGCCTCAGCTTCTCTTCCCTGTGCCCAGCTGCAAGCCTGTGCCCCACAGGCAGTTTTGCAATGGTCGCACATCCACATGGATGCTCCCAGGCCTCCATCAGTGAGTCTTACAGCAGCCAAGCTTCCCAGAAGTCCCAGTTTCATGTTGTGCCCAAGCCTGCTTGATGTGAAACAGCAGAACACCATGAGCAGGGCCAAAGCAGGACAGTTACCCCAGCAGCCCCCAAGCTGAGAGTAGACCAGGTGCTGCTGCACACTGGAGCCAAGCATCCATCCTCACGACACACCTCTCCCAGCCATTCTGCCTATTAAACTCAGTTGAACAAATCAGTCTTGCTGGAAGAACAGGGTGCAGAGCAGTAATTCATCTGCCTCTCCTCCCCACCAAAGGTATCTCAGAGTAGTACTGTGTTTTCTACCCCAACTTATCCTCTCACTCTTGGGAGGCAATTTTCCAACATGCAGAATGCGTTTTCCCTTGTCACTCTCCAGCATCGCTTCTTGCCTCACCCGTGTTTTGCTAAGATAGAGGGTTTATTGTAAACTTATTAATTACTTCATTTCTCCTGCAAGGAGCCAGGAGAAGAATTTCCAGAGGCAGCCAGGATCCGCTATTGTGCTGGCGGAGGAGCTGAATGCGCCTGACGTCAGGATTCATTTTCCCCATGACTGAGGAAGGCGACTCTCGGTGCCACGTCGTGCATATGAATCAGGCAGCGTTCCCCTGGCACAGCAGGCCAGGCAATTCATCTTCCACCAGGACCTCAGGCAGAAGAGAAAACTCCCAACTTTTGCTATTGCACTTCCCTGCCAACCCTGTGGAGAGGAGGGCTGGGGAGATGGGTGCCGCAGCTCCCACCGAGCACGTGCTTGTCCCTCCACCTCTCATCACTTGGGTCTATAACAGCTATTTTCCATGCCTGTAGACACATGGATAGGTCCCAGAGTGATGCCAGCATGCATGGCCAACCCTGCAGCCACTGGGAGCATCTCAGCTAACTTTCTAGCCTGCAACCTTCTCTGTAAGCTTAGGAAGTAGGCTCCTGCTGATATCAAGAGGAAATCAATACACACACAAGTTCATAACAAACTAATCTGGTTTTGAATGAGACTTGCCTGGAAAAACTAAGATAATGATGTTCTCCTTCTCAAAGCAGTACCAGCACCAGACCATTGATGGATGATTCTTTGTCATGATTTACATGTGGGAGAGCAGAGTGTATATCCCAAACAAAGGAGTCATACACATAGTTCAGGAAGTGACACTTTATTCCTCCAATAGAAGAATTATATCCATTTTAACACAAAATGTCAGACTTGAAGGGGTGCCCTGTCCTCCATGGAGGAGAGGAGGAAGGAGACCCCTGTCAAGGTGAACAGGTACCCACAGCCTGGTGGCAGGCAGCAATCTCAACCCAGCAGCAGTGAGCACAACCCAAATTGCTCCCTCTCACCTTCTGCAAGTCCTGAGATAACCAAGAGCCTAAGAGTGTTGGTGTGGCACAAAAAGCACACCAGTGACATCTGAGCACATCACACAACACAGTGGTGTCAGCACAGGTACAGGGCCTTCTAATGGCCATTTATGCCTGTGCTCGTTTGCTGAGTGATGGCACTCAGCTAACAGGATATCTTGGAAAATGATTTCAGCCCTGTTAAGAGATGAGCTGCTTGCAAAAGCTGGAGGTATCCACATAGAACCTGCTACTCATGACTACGATCCTTCTGCAGGTCCCTGGCTTCAAGGACCAAGCCCTTGGCTCCCATTCGGAGAGGGCAACCGGGAGGGCAGGAAGCACCAGCCTCCTGCAAGGCTCATCTCTCTGCCAGGGCCCAGATTTAGGGGATCCTTTTATGAAAAGCTGCAAATGGTGATGCTATGACTCCTCAAACCACCAGTTCCCACCATATTCCCAGGGAGATGCTGATGCAGGCTAGGCAGTGATGAACACATTTCCCAGTTCAAAGGCAGGAATTGGGTCTTGGCATAGGAGAGCCCTGGGATGGAGCTAGACTTGTCCTCCCACAGGAGGGAAATGGTGTTTTTCAGAGGAATCAAGGATTTCAGGATGAAAGGGGGAAGAAGGAGTTCCCAGACAAAGAGAGACAACCCAATACCACAAAGGATGGGAGGGGGGAATTCTTCCTTGCTACCTCAAGTGACCTGCCCAGGAGAGCTTTCCACGTGGCTGGTGCTGGCAGTGGGATGCTAAGCAATGGTCTGACGGCTGAAGAGGTCGAGGGTGAGTGCGCTGAGGAAGGCTGGGATGCTGTCTTGGCGAAGCAGGTGGAGCTCAATGAGCTCCCGGATGGTTCGGGAGAACTCGTTTTCCAGAAGCTGCATCTTTCGACCGGAGGAGCTGGAGGCCTGAAGGCAAAGAAGAACAAGCCCATTAATACAGCAGGGGTTTAATTCACCTCCTGAGACACAGGGCAGTGCTGGTGGCATCGACCTGAAGCCTCCTTTGGCATGGATCCACCTGTAATCAAGGACATGTTATCTGCTGCAGCACGAGTGTTCAGAACACAGGGTAACTAGGCTGTTACTGAGTTGGGCATAAAATCATAAAATGGTTTGGGTTGGAAAGGACCTGAAGATCATTTAGTTCCAACCCCCCTGCCATGGGCAGGGATGCCTCACACTAGACCATGTTGCCCAAGGCTCTGTCCAACCTGGCCTTGAACACTGCCAGGGATGGAGCATTCACCACTTCTTTGGGCAACCCATTCCAGTGCCTCAGCACCCTCACTGTAAAGAACTTCTTCCTTATATCCAACCTGAATTTCCCCTGTTTAAACCAATCACCCCTTGTCCTATCCATGCAGAACCCTGTGGGAGCCTCCCCAAGTAACAAATGGGGCAGTGGAGAGCTCACATCAGGATCACCATCCCCCTCACCACCCAAGTCTCGGCAGGCAGGAGCTATGTGCAAGGGCTTTCTCTCCATGAAAACACTTATCCCTGAAGTCATTCTGCTTCTGTAGGAGGAAGCAGACCTGTTCCTAATTAGCACGACTCCTTCCCAACAAGCTGCTGATCCATCCCGCATCCCTAAAGTGTTTCTGGATGTTTAAACCAGTCCAGCAGTGCATAGCCAAGAGCTCCAGAGGAATTATTCCAGAGATGCTCTCATGAAAATAAGGAAACTCAACATGTGGGAAGAAGATTACAAATCTCCTGTAACATATAAAGCAAGCGGAAAAAAAAGCTAAACGCAAGAGGAATAAGGAATGCTTGAAGCCTCTCGTGCCCCTGGAGGCATGAAAGCAGCTTGTTTATTAATAAACAGCAAAAACATCACAGCGCAAATGCTAATTTTTCCCCTTGCCATTTTCATCTTCAAAATGCTCCCATTCCAAATTGCTCGGTGGCTCTGCTTCCCCATGGAGCAGCACCAGGCAAAGCTGGCATCATCCCAGGGTGTGCAGGAGCGAGGCAGACCCCCACCCCAAGAGCCAGAGTGGAGAATTGCCATGCGAAGGGAAAAACATGGCTTTAACTGCCAGGAGAGAAGGGAAGTGATAACCACCGAGAGCCCTGGGGAGCCTGCTTGTTTCTGATTTCATGTTCTCAGGAGCCTGGACACATTTGATTATGAACTTTTCATGTATGTGTCACTTTGGATTGCAAAGAGCACAAGGTACCAAGGATGCCCCTGTCACCCCTGAGCCAGGCAGGGAATCTAAACAAGGTTTCTGTGTGGAAAAGTAAATTAGCTTTTGTTTAAATCTCCTCTACTTCGGCTTGGTTGTTTTTCAGCGACTCCAAAGGATGTTCAGTGCTTTAATCCGCCGCTTTCTGGAGCTACCTGACTTGCTTTCTGCACATCTGATGTACCACTGGGTCAGATTAAAGAGACTAAGTAGAAAGAGGGGAGAGGTGGCAGATGAAGAAGCCAGTTGGAAGCACAGGGAGGGACATACATCCATGATTCAAGGAGCTGGAAGACAGGCTGGGTGCTGTGAAAGCCACACGGGTTTTGTTCTGCAAATCCCCCCTGGATTTGGCTGATGGGAAGCTGGTTTGGAGGAAGGTCTGAATATTATGAACACATCACTTGTGTCTCTGAAGCCAGTGCTGAATTGGATTCATCTAAAATGGGAATTCAAGCTCCATATGAAATACACACGGCCTCCTCTGCAGATTTAAAACACTCTTTGGGCACGGAATTCATTTTCTAAGAATTTACAAGCAAATCTATTAATTGGTTTACTAGTTTAATTAATTAAAGCCAGTTCCTTAAGAAATTTAGCATCCAGTGCCAGAACATTTCGTTGTGTTTTATGATCTTGGAAACAGAGTAACACAAATGTTTTCAATCTTCCCTCTGCTTTGAGCTCACCGGCATCGTGGGTGAAGGCTACATTTGAATAATCTCTGTTTCATGAGATTAATGGTAATTTCTCTCTACTATTCTTCATAACCAAAGTTTCCTCCTTCAGCAGAGGCAGGAGAATAATGTTCAGAGAAAGTTACGTGAACAAATACCTGCTTCTGAGATGTTATTTCCTATTGAGCTCAATGGGACTGTGGTTTCTCTTGGTTGTCAGGTGGTCAAGGGAAGCACTGTCCTCCCACTGTAGCCTCCACCTCCCCAGGAACTCCAAAAACCTCAAGAAGCTTCCAAACCCCACACATCTCACCCAGGTTTCTGATACTCTCTTCTGGAACAAGAACAAGGCGAGAAGGCAGCCACTTGGAAAAAGGCAATTCTGCCTCTGCTGGGAGATGTTTACATGCTAACATTGAGGATGGATGCACTTGCAGTTCAGTTTATTCTCTCTCATGCTGTTTTTAAAAAAATAAGGATTTTTCTTTTTCCCTGAGAGTGTTTTAAAATTGCTATCATTGTTACCTTTCTTATTCTTTGTTTTTATTGCTTTTTTTCCTTCACCCATCTGTTCATAATGCAGTATAGATGGGGATATATAGATAGCTTTGTTGCTTTGGGTTCAACAGCAGGAGAACCTTTGCAGCATGTGCTTTGCAAATAAAGTGATTATAGGAAATAATAGCAATATGTTCCCATTAATTCACAAGGTTTCTTTTCAAATGTCAGTCTGTTCCCTGCCTGGTGCACCCGGTGAGTGCAGGAAGAGCCGCAGTGGGTGGCGTGGGAGCAAGAAGGGGATGATGACAAGAACAATGGAGGGGATGCTCTGCTGAATGAATGCTGCAGGGTCTGGTTGTTCTACCTTCTTTTGGATCAGTGCAGAGCAGATCCACAACTCCAACTCTAAAAAGTGGATTTATGAGAAATACAAAGGTGAAATCTCCAGCAATTCAAATCTATAAGGGTGCCTGAGTCCTCCTCTTCACAGTTCCCCGCTAGGAATGCCTCCACTCATTTTTAATTGATCTTTTCAGTTAAAAAGTCTCAACTCTCAAAGAAAAACTCCTGGACACAATCCCTGCTAACAAGAAGTTGCAAGTGACAGCTCATACCAACTTTTCACATGACACACTCTGTGTAATGCAATCACCACTTACTCTGGTGATGCATCCCAAGGAATTCTAAGTTTAGGTGAAGCCAAAAGGCCAACAAAGCCCATCGAGCAAGAAAATATAAAGCTGAGGAACTTGAACAAGTGTCACTGATCCACAGCGACAGCCCATGCGTGGGAATGGGGCAAGAGAGACCAGAGCTTACTCAAACCCAGCTCTAACTGCTCTGCACCCAACACCGTTGACACAGCTTACACAGAGCTACTCACTACACTGTGTTCCTTTTAGAGAGAAGTGTGAAAGAAAAAACATCAAGATTTAGAGTTGAATATGGGATCAAAGGAAAAGCTGAGCCTGTAAGTACCTCTATCTGCCCTGTAGTCAGTGCATAGAGGAGTCAATACAAGAGGACACTTTGGGCACCACCATCACGCTTCACTCCCCCCTTCCCCGCTGTGCTGAGTGAGCCAGCCAAATGCAGCACTTCACTAGAGACACAACTCTTCCCCCCACACTCCCAGTTTCCCTGAGCACAGAGCAGCCCAGCATGCTGAAGCCAAGTACTATGAGAATACCATCTCTCAGGTGCTCTTTACATAAACCTATATTGGTTTCTTCTAATTTATGGAAAAAAAAAATCTGCCTGGCTCACTAAATTACCGAGATTCAGGTCTGTGTTATGTTTTATTCAGATCTCAAATACTTGCAAAAGGAAGGATTTCAGCTTTCACTAAGCCCCGTTGCCAGTTCAGGCTGATTTAAGGCCTATGGGGACCTTTTTTAGAAGAGCAATGGAAATCAATCTTTGCCCCATGTCACTGCACGCTCTCTTCTGCTGGTGGGGGGAATGCAACTCCTGTCATAGGTTTGAAGGGTGACCCCCTGTTTCAATCCTCCCAGGTTGTGCCACCTCATAGAGCAATCAGATCAGTGGGTAGATTTTACTCCATTGTAAAACACAAGAAGACAGGTCTATTTACATGGCAACATAAACTTGCTGTAACTGCTACTGGATCTGCTCGGAGAAAGGAGCCGTTAGTACAATTGTTTTTCCATAAGAATCAAGATCAGCTGCTGCCCGCCAGAAGGAAACATCATAAATCTTCCTCTTAGCCCTGGAAATTGGTAAATTATTCAAGGCTTTATAGTTTAGATAGACATATAAAAGTCTCTCAAATAACTGGTAGAAAAGTGAGTTCTCCTCTCCAACAGGGACCATCTCACTGAGAAGCAGACATGCAGAGGAGCAACAGGCAATATACAGACCATAAAGGACGTTCTACCAACTGTTGTTGCTTCAACTTCAATTATATGTGGCTTTCTGACTGCACTGATTTTGCTGAGGTGGCTCTTTCCCCCCTTGCTCCTGTCGCAAAGAAACCCTCTCTGAAAGCCAAATCCCAGCATTTACTATTCCACCAGCTGAGAGGTGTGACAGTGCCTCCTTTGGTCATTTACAAGCGAGCATGGGGTTCAGAAGTGCACTCTGAACTAGGTACACCAATACAGTTTTCTGTATGCCCTTTTCCTCTTCTCTCAGACATAAACCCAACGAATGCCCCCACTCTGGTGCCAAAAGTGCCATCAGCCATGAAGTGGCATGCAGTGTCACTTGAATCACACAAATGATGCTTCTTGAAAAACACTGGTTGAGCATAAGACTCAACATCCTACAGACCTTCAGACTCCAGAATAAGACTGAAAAGGGACTGGTTGCATGCCCCGAGCAGAATGCTGACATGGGATGTGGCATCATGAGAAAACATGGGGTAAAAATGAAGAAAAAGTGAGAAGAGGTCTTCAGCATTCAATACAACTTCAGATTTCAGCATAAAGTGGGGATATTCTACCTCTGATTTCCAAACTGAGGAAGCACAACTACCTTTGGGGATGCAATCCATGCAGGACATGTGCTTCTGCATCTTCAAACAGACACCTCCAGGTGGATTTTCTTGCATGGGTTTTGGCAAGCTGACAACAGTGATGGTGGAACTCTGTGCCAGGCACAGCAGGCAAGAGAATTGTGTCTCAGCTTGGGATCCCCAGTTCAAACACCTCCGCAGCGTGAGGAAGGATGAAGTCTAGCACTTTGGCAGGGCTGCCAGAATGGCTTTCCTCCCCTTGGCACAGTTTGCTGTGCAGATGCTGCTCAGCCATGCTCTGTGGTAGATGGTACTTTTCAAGGCTAAGATGTATTAGGGGTCAAAATGAGCAAGCGAATCATTGCCCAGTGACATTTACCCAGTGAATGTATCACAGAGGCACCATCTCATCTGCTATGCTCCTTCCATAAATCACTGTCCATGTTGCATCCCTATGCACAACTGCTCCGAACACACACCACAAACAGCCCTGTGCATGCTGAGGGAAGGGGCACCACGGCTTCACATCCAAGGCTCCACACAGACCTTCTCCCTGCTCTGTTCAGGTCCACAGGCTCCTCTGGCATTATGAACCATGTTGTGGCCACATTCTCCTCTCTGTGCCTCAGTTCTTACTCCCATTTCCCTTGTTCTTGTATTCCCCACCTTGAAAGCCTGCTGTGCCACCTGCTCCAATGTGGGATATGCACATCTCTCTACCGCATCGATCTCTTTGGCAATTTGCCTTCATCATTTGAATCCCTCAGAATTCCTCTTCACATGGGACAGTTACTCTCTCTTCCCAACACCTTCCTGCATCAGCAGAAGTCCTCAGGGTCGTGTGTGCCATCTGATCACCTCCTGAAACCTCTGCAGCACTATCACCATGTGTGCCATGGAGCCTCTGCCACCAAGCACCTTGGGCACACTGGTGGTCCTGATGGATGTCCTTGCCTCCCTCCTGACGCCTTCCTCGGCACCCATTAAAACACATAAACCCTGTCACAGCCCAACAAGCCTATTTGAAAACATCTTTTAAGAAGCTGCTGGCTCTGACCTTTAAATGAGAAAATCCTTTTGTTTCTGCCTCTTGCTTTGGATGCTGAGAATTTTCTAAATGTCAAAGGCCGTCTTGTCCACGTGCAGATGCTGAGGAGGGGGGAAGCACTGGTGCCAAGGGGGCTGGCACTCTCTCTCTGGGTCTTCAAAGCTCATACATCACCATTACAGGTCACTTTGGACAGGCCCATACACACATGGGGCAGCACAGCAAGCACAAAGCCAGCCAGAAATCCGGAGTGTCCAGAAAATACCCAAGAAAAACATGGTGTGTGTTTGCCCATGTGGATACTGCCTGTGAAGTTCTAACAACCCAAACACGAGGTTTTGAGATTTAATTGCTCCAACTTGGCTCTCTTGGGCAATAATATCATTATCAGAATCCCCCAATTGAGTTACGCCTCACCAATCAATCTCTCCTAAGCTCAAATACCAGGTCCCCAGGTAGCCACTAAATCACTTTAATTAGAGGCTGTTCATTTAAAATTAGAGAAATATTAAAAAAAAAACCCAACAAAAACCCCCCAAATTGTACCATAAGACGTGCTCATGGCTGGAAATATTTATGAGGTTATTTAGCAAACTGTTTACTGGTTCCCTTCTTTTTTCATGGTAACTGCAGGTTTCAGCTGGCCTGACAGGACGCCTGCCCAAGGTAGCTCTGTCAGGATGTGAAGCTCTTCATCAGTCAAGTCACCTGTCTTTCACAAATGACCATTCCTTGTCTGCAGCGAAGTTTTTCCCCCTTTAATATCCTCTCTGTAACCCAAAAAAAGTGCTTCTTTATAATAATTGCTTCTTGCCAAGACCTCTGACCTCTGTGTCACCAGCTTGCTATATAAAGTGAATTTATGAGGCAGAGGGATGGATGCCTGTAAAGGGACTTCCAGGAAATGTAATGAAAAAGCTGCTTTTAGGTGCTGAACAAAGAAAAGCAAGCACCTGGCAATGCCAAGAGGAAAACTGAAAGCTGGGGTGGGCTAAGTAGAGAAACAGTCCTGCGTGCACTGAGATTTACAGCAAACATTTCCTTTCTCTTTCTTATTTTTCAACACTGAGATGAACCACGACCCTGCAATGTCTTTTGTGCAAGAGGTCAGCTCGTACACTTCCATCTTAATCAGAAACACAACCCAGGCATTATGCACATGATGGGGTCCTGGATGCCGCACCCGCCCAGCAGCAAAGAAACACAGAGCAGGGAGTATTGCAGAGAGAGCTTCTCCCTACAGCTACATGTTTTGATCTCTGTGAGCTCTCCTGCACCTGATGTAAGAAATGAAACATGTGAAAAGAGCAGGGCTGTGCACTGAAGCACCTGCACCCTGCTCCACAGGGAAAACTGGTTGGTGTTAATGCTGGGGGACGTTGCTCTACACAGTGGAGGGCAAGTCAGCATCTTCTCTCAAAAGGTTTCTCCTACAGGTTAGTGCCCTTTAGCCTGTCAAATGTGATGCCATAAAAATAAGATTAAAGGCTTTAAAATAAGGGAAGCATATTTTTTGATTCATACTACTACTATTTGATATCTGAATATTCCTATGGAGCTTTTCATCCTGGAAGACAGATCTTTGAACTGCTGTGATTTCACCTATCACCGAGGAACAACCCCCAGGGTAAAATGTGACAGCTATTATCACGGTGCATTAATGTTACTCAACAGTTCAGGACAGACAGAGACAAATATATCTCATTTAAATCATCGGTTTGAACAATTCAAACCAATTCAGGGTGAAGAATCCACCCTAAATACTGCTCAGGGTGGATTAATATCCATGCATTTTCCAAAAGTGCTCTGAGAGTTTTAAAGGACAAGTCCTGAAACTAAAATTCCTCGTCTCAGCTGCAGGATGCACTCAGCCTCTCAGCATTACGCTGTAAAGTAACATCAGTATTGTTAGAGGGAAGATGGTAACACAAATGATTCACCTGTAGCACCTACTTTTGCATCCACAGATTCTGATGGGGGTCTCCAAACCAGCAACCAAGGAGATTGACCCTGTGGAGATTTGCTGAGGTGATACTTAGAAATGGTTCAGCTGTGTACAATTATGGTGAGAGTAAATCACAGCAGACTACTCACATCACAGGAAGGAAAATTGCATGGGATGTCCACTCAAAACCAATACTGGTAGTAGGCTGTAAGTCAGAGCTTGAGATCATAAATTATACCTTTTAACAGGCCAAATAGTATTCACCAGCCACATATGTTTATAAACATCACCCATGAAGGAGTGTAGATGAGAGCAAGGCACAGGGCTCAGAATTTTTCCAACCTCATCTCAGAAAAATCCAAACTGTGGAATTGAGCCTTTAAAGCCAGCATATCTCAATAAAAGGTTCAGGATCTTTACAAACGAGACATATGGGGAAGCCACGTTGATCCCCCAGCCACAGGTATGTCTGACCTACAATGAGGCCCTTCAGACACAGCAGCCAAACATACATTATCTCAACTGCTGCCACAACCACGCGCTGCAGAGCTGGACTGCTCCAGCACCCAGGCTGCAGCTTTCCGACCATCTGCGAGGTGACCGTATTGGACTGGTCAAGCTGCAGAGTGAGTAGCTAACAAGCATTAACAACATCTAGCCCATGTGTTCTGTCTAGTAAAATGCCAACCCATCTGTCTGTAACATTAGTGACTCCACAGAAGCCATATGCAGGAGAGACATAAATTAGGGAGAGAGAAATCTCCCGTTACTTTCTCTGAAATGAGTCTGCAGTTGTAGCCTGCAATGCTGGGGAATGGGTGTTATTTCAGTTCCATTTTTCCAGCCTCATGTAGCTCTCCAGCCCTGCCATCCAGAGACACTTCCCGGTCTGCACCCAGCCCTGTGGAACATGATGGCTTGGCACAAAGGGAAAAGTAGGTCCAACTCCAACCAGATCCCAAACCTCTCTCCTAGGAGAGCCAGAAGCAGACACACAACTTGAGGGAGACACCAGGGCATGGCAAATGAACCCAGCACACAAGAATCCCTCATTTAGACAGGGAGCTCATTAACCAGCCAAGTTGCTTATTACACTCCTCTTCATCTCCCTTGCTGGGAGAAGAGAGCTGGGAGCAACGGAGGAGCAGACAACCAAGAACATGGGACTTTCTGGAACATGAGAAGGAATGGAGAGAAATGCAAAAAACAAATCATCTGTGTGGGCTTTTCATTGAGATGGCTTGGTTCCCAAAGCGGGGAGATACTCCACTTGTGAACTGCAGCTGTGAGCATGAGGTCTGTAAGAGAACAGGAGCAGCTAAGTTTGCAAATCCCTGCACTGATGAGACATGGTTGGAACCACAGTGAATTCTGATGGCAGCTTTCTGCAAGCTGCCGCGTTGCCTGGGAGATGGGCATCCGCTCCCCAAAGCAACCCCCTGCTCCCCAACAGGCAGAACTTGCTGGAGCCTTCCCCACTCACTGAGTCACACCAGGCATGCGCCATTCCTCTGCTTAGCTGCTTCTGCACCATGCTCCTGCCAGGGACCTCTGCTTCCCCTTCTTCAGGTTAGAGCAAGTAAGCAAGAAACCCCAAGACTCACCCCAGCAGAAGTGCCTGACCATGACACGATGCAAACAGGTCACAGAGACTTCAGGACTTAATCAGCTGCCAACTGGAAAAGAACCCCGTCATCTGGGAGCTAGGCATCTAGTTTTGCAAGAGATGGAGGGTGAGTGCAAGAGGCTGGGAATGGTTAAATGAGCAGAGGACACACGCCTGTGAGGCACATCTCCCTGGAGCAACTGCTACTCTGCGATATAGCAGACACCAGCATGTGATTAATACATTTATCCTCATCTTTTCAGTATCCTTCTGAAAGCCTTGTCATAAGCAGGGTGGTGGACGGAAGGCTAAAGAACTGAACAAGAAAATCCTGTGACCAATAATGGCTCAAGAGACCATAAGTGATAAACTTAATGACAAGCAGACAATTAGACCTTAGATATGTGGCTGAAGAATGGGACAGTATATGGAGCATGCCTGTTCCCGGCTCATTGAATCTGCAAGGCTTGTGGGGGAAGGAGTAACAGATGGACCTGATGGCAGATTACAGCTGAAATTCTCACCATGTTTATTCATTACCCTCTTCTAGCTCTTGTTTGTCATAGTCTGGCACCCCGGGCTAAAATGCAGGTGTAAGCTTTACATCAAGGAAACTGGTGACACATATTAGTCACTTCTGCACACAGCCAGTGCTACGATGAGTGAAACCACTGCTCATCTAATAGCCACTGGTCAATAATAACCTCTTCCTATAGGACTGTGTGACTTACTTACAGTTATGATCTACCAAACTGGAATTTAAGTGCTGGCTTTGGAAATAACATTAGCTGGTGTTGCAACATCAATAAGCAAAGTTCACAGTCTTAGTGTGAGCTGAGGGAGACGCTTTTATTGCTCTTCCTTTTTTGCTGGCTCACATTTTCTTCATTTGAAATTGCTGTCATCAGCACGACTGTCAACAGGTCTGAAGTGAGCAGGGGTTGTCATGACCCAGAAAGTCAAAGAAGGAAAGTGTCTTCAAGAATAAATTTTAACTCTTAAAAGCCCACAATCCCCTGTGGGGAAGCACATTTCTTAAGACTGCATCTTATATACACTGTCAAGACTTATCCTGGGGGAGAAGATGTCATTAACCTGGTCTAGCAGAAGATGTCCCTGCTCATTGCAGGGGGCTTGGACTACATGACCTTTGCAGGTCCCTTCCAACCCAAACTGTTCTACGATTCTATGGTTATTTAAAATAAATCACCATTTCTTTTTCTACTTCAAGCCTTCTGAGTGCATGGAACTGGTGGTTACCAGTAACTGTATTTGGAGTTATTCAACCAGACTAGTATTCCACAGCCAGGAAAACCTGAAGACCGAAACAGAAAGGAAACCAACCAAACAGCCTGTGCAGGCTGGGTAAATTCTGTTTCCATGAAATGGGCTTTTAATGGTAAACTCAGTGTGAAACAGTCACAGGACTCCTCTCTCCTCGAGCAGATCCGATCTCACCGTAAGAAGGAAGCCCACAGCTGAAGAAGCAGAGGTTGCAGCTACGGAGTGAATAAATAGGAGGATTTCCATATTCAGTGAAAAAGGAAAAGAAATTCCACCGTGTTCCTTGAGGGGACACTCAGACCTTTGGGCTATGAGGCATTTGCTGAAAGCTTCTGCTGTTGCCGCCTGCACTGTCAGTTAGCACTAACCTCCTGAAGGAACATGGCGAGACAGCACTGCTGGTTCTCATGTCTGGATGAACATGCTCCTCTTCCCTTAGGGAAAAGGAGAGGTTTTCTATTTAGTGAATGCACCATGTTCGAGCAACCTCTGAGGAATGTGCCTCGGGCCCTGGCCCTCCCCATCTGACACACATCTGACTGGTTGTCTCTTCCTGCTGGTGTTCTCCCACTGATGCGCTGCCATCCGCCAGTCAGCTCCTTTCGCTGGAGGTGCAGGGGGGTAAGATTTATGCAGACACCATGTATGCAATTATGAAAACAGAAGACAAGACACTCGGATATCACACAAACTGATGCATTTTTGCTGGCAGGCTTTTTGCATGATCCAGTAACAGCTGTCATGCTCCAGCCTTTCTCATCTGAGCTCTGCTACCACTTCAGCATCCTTCCACATCCTTTAAGAGGGCTTTCTCTCCTCCCCTTGTGCAGCTTGCTCCAGATGCCATAGCAAAGCGGGCAAGTAGCACAGGATGCAAAGGGGAGACAACATGATTGGTTTTCATAGCAGCATTAAAATGTAATGTCCACTTCTTCAGGCAAGATGCTGCTAATTAGCAATGACCTCGAGGCAACCAAGCTGCTCAACCAGCAATCTCTCTCACTCTCGAGCTCTTTAAAATTTACCCTTCTCCTGTGCCAAGTCTTTCAGCGATAATCCCTGAAGCCCAATAGAGATCTGCAGGCATACACATATGTCACCAGTGTCTTCTGGAGAAAGGTGGTGGTGGCGAGCTGGAATGGAGCTTGGGCTTTGTGTCTTCTCCAAACACATCCCCCACCCTGTGTAACGTTAAGAAAAGGAAAGGACATGCCTCCAAGTTTCCCTGCCAGATCAGCTTCTGCTGCGAACTCTGCATCCTGGGATGAACTCTGCATCCTCCCCACATCCTCCCAGTTTTCATCACTCCATGCTTATGTTTGCTATTTGTAAATAGATCTAACCTTCCTAAAATTAACAGCAGAAGAGAACTTCTTTTGGCAGAAAATCAGCTTTCAAAAGATGGAGGAATAGCACATTTTCCAAACATTTGAAAACCACAGACTAAAGATGTGTGTTAGTCTCTCCAGTGCATGCTGTTTTTGCTCATTATTCGGAACGTTAATACATTAATAGATCCCCTCCTGATTAACGGCTGTACTAGGCTCTCTTTGTAGGAACACATATGGCTCCTTCTTGCCACAATATTGGAATAAAGAGCCTAAATATTTAAACAGTGTCTCTAATAAAAGATTTTACCCCTCCCCATCCCGACGTAAATAACTAAGGCTGGAGCCAGCCCTTAACTCTAAATGCTTCTTATCTTCCTAAAAGTTCTTAATCAAATCTGAACATATTGGCTGAGGTCCATCTGAAATAATTGGGCTGTCTGTGGTCACAACACTGCAGCAATAAAGCCACTATCTAACATTCACCCTGCAGGATGCTCTGTGTATGGCTCAAAGGACCACATACTAGTTGGGCATATAATGAAATGGGTCTTTTAAAGCTTGGTGCATGGGCTGGTTCTACCATCCAGGATGCTGCATGCAATGAGAGGGAATGCATTTGTCTCCCCCCACACCCACAAGGTTAAAGTACTGCCCTGAATAAGGATGACTTTCAGGGGACTCCAAATGCTTCTCTCTCTGCTGTCCGCACTCAGCAGCATCCATCCCACCTGCTGAAGGACATGGGTATTCCCCAGTACACAGCCTAGAAGGTATGCTGTGGATATCTGGCTTGTCTTTAGTGGTAGGTCAATTGCCAAAGCAGAACTGCCTAAAAGATCTGTTCCTCCCTCAATTTATTCCCATGCTGTGCCATTACCTCTCGTCTGCCACAGGTCCTGTACTAATCCTACCTGTCTAATGCCATCAGCTTCTAACAACACAGCTGATCAGCCCTGTTGCCAGGCAAGAGAGACACAACCTGACTGCAAAGAAACCCCTGAAACTCAAAAAAAACCTTTTTGCATTTAAAGAAGTGAGACCTGCAAGGGGAGGGACTCCAGGTTTGTACTCCAGAAAACATTTATCACTACAGAACTGAAACACGGTGTGAAAATAAAAGCTCTTGAAACCTGCTTTCACACATTCCCCAGCGTGCCCAGAGGTGTTCCTGCTATGATACACCTAACAATGCTCTTGAGAATTGTTTTCACAAGCAAAAAATACAAACAAAACAGCAAAAGGATCAAGAAGTTCTTCTTCAAATGCCTCAAATCTGGGCTATTTGTGCTCTAAATACATTGTAGAAACAGGGTTAATGTATATTCAGATGTTACAGATGGCCACAGGAAAAGACCTTGGCAAATACGGAGTGACAGAATACAGAGCACGTCCTAAGGTGTCAGGTTCATTTTAGAGCACTGATCTCTGTCCTGCTCAACCAGCCTGTGTTTTACAATACAAGCTACATTTGTTTGTGTATTTATACACAAATGAGACACTTGCATTCTTTCTTGTGTAAAAACCACAGAAAACAGAAGATGCAGATGAGAAAACAAGCGGAGGAGTTTCCTTGGAGGTTTCATAGACGAAGATGTGTAAACGAAGTAATTTAAAACCAGAAAGAATCTTACAAACAAAGTGCTTTTAAATGTTGCATTTCACTTGCTTGTTTTCAACTAAATTTGAGGGGGGGAAAAAAAAGCCTCAGAGGGAACAAAACCACTTTAACTGCTGCTTCCTCATTCCTGATGTCCTCTGGAGAACTTTGCCAACCTCCTTCCCCACCAGTTACACACCAAACTTCCCAGAACAAGTCTACAGCAACGAGGAGAATTAAAAACACTACTTAGTCATTGCTCATCATGCCTCTGAAGGGTAGGGAAGCACTAGCATTACAGAGATTGACAGACAAGAAGTAATGGGCTTCTTACATCTGCAAGGCAACACAGACCATGCTCGAGTCCCATTTGCCTCCTCTGCGGTAGAAACCAGAGCTCAAACCACAGGGCTGAAGGGGAATGTGCAAGATGTGGGATTCATAACATTTTGCAATAAACCAATCATAAACTCCACATGAGGGTGTAGGAAGGGGATGCCCACAATAAAGCCTGCAGTGATGCAGAGAGGCACCTGCAGTCCCACAGTGAGGGCTCAGCCTGTCTCTGGAAGGACACTTCAGTGTGCAGAGGGCTGTTTCAGCCCAACAACCAACCTATTCATCCTAATGACTGCTCCATTCAGGACAAGCTGACACATCCTTCCCACAACAGAACCCTGCAAATGACTTTATTTAACCAAGAAAACAGATTTGTGTTGTTTCTAAAGACAAATGAATCTCACTTTGGCTGCAGAGGGCTGAGCTGTGTTTTGCTCAGTGCCAATAAAAGCATTGGGATTGCAGAGGAGACTTAAGAGACTCTGTTTGCCTTCAGTCTCCCGTGGATCGTATCTGAACACAAAAGAGGGTTCACGCAGCACAACAGACGGGGCTGCAACTGTAAAGAAGTTCAATGCTTTTGAGGCTGTTTCTCTCAAGTTCACCATGAATTACTCTGAATTTAAAGACTTCCTGCAGTTTACTAGTCTGCAGTGAGAGGGGGGCATTTTGGGGAGCGGATGGTGAAGCATAACATTTCCCAGGCTGGCCAAGGAAGACGCTATCCCTTATCATTTTGTCACTTTTCAGCACATATGTGACCCCACGTGTGGCTGAGCTCTGCCCAAAGACATGTTTCTGTGCTGGAGGTTCCTGCCTGTGTGCTCCAAACAGACAAAAGGTGAGAAACAGGTCCCCAGAGAAGTGATGCCCAGTGCCCAGGGTCACACAGCAGGTCAGCAGTGGAGCCAGAAGTCATGTACAGCTCCTGCAAGTACCCCAGAAACACCCGGGCTGTGGGGCTCCTCCACATCCATGTGCGAGGAAACCTCTGACACTGAGGTGCAAAGGCAGGGGCGTAATAGATTTATTCTCAATCCAACAAAGGATTTATTCTCAAGTTGCTATGCAGGGATGCACAATTCTTTACTTTTTAGTGCCCAGTTACTTAACCTTAATGCTCCGCTGACATTATTTTCTGTAAGGTATTTTATATATGTATCTGTGGACGAATTTGCAATATATAAATAGCAGAGATCAGAGGTGACCTTTCAGTCTGTGCGTCTGAAGATTCACAGAGAGTGAGGGCTAGCTGGGAGGCTGGAGTCATTAAGATGTGTTCTCATTTAAAGTTTCTTATGAATTATTTGTAAGTTATTTTCTCACTTATTTTGTTATAATACTCCCACATACTCACCAACCAGTAAAAATAGCTGAACAGTGAATACATGTTTCGGAAGTCTGTTTGCCTATTTTTCTATTGTGGAGCAGCTGCTGTTGCCATGCTGTCGTTGCTATGTTTTCCTTTCTCTTAAGAAGGGGGGGAAAAAACAACCTATTCCCTAAATGTGCTAGACTCAGCTCATGGAACAAAATACCCCAGCTAGAGCCTAGAAGAATATAATGTAATCTGGCTGGAAGAGAGTTCACGTGTAGAAGAAAGTCCTCTTGACACCAAGAAAGAGTTAATGTAATGACTAATACTATTTATACAGACTATCAAAATGCTTCATTTTAAGAGAGTATTAATGTATTTTAGAAGTGAAAGGTAAAACTCCATGCTGAACTGTAAGTTGGTAAGGAGATAGGGGGAAAAAAGGTTAAAAGGAGTAGATGTGGCGAAGTCTAATCTGGAATACAAAACAATGAAGTTGCTCAAGAAGCTTGTCAAAACAGTCCTTAAAACTTGACAGCTAAAATTTGGCTCTCTTGGATGGCCCTGAGGAATGCACATGGTCTTTCCAAAGGCCACATGGCCAAGATCAAGATTCTGGGTTGTGAGTCCCAGGTTGCTACCTTCTGCCTCTGGTCCCTGTATACAGAGCAATGGGAGTTTGCTGTAAAGAAATTGCTTTGGGTTGCCCATTCCTCCTTTGCTTCTCAGCTCCAGAGGAATTTGGATGACCCTTCCATCCTCGGTCCCCTGCCAACCTCCATGGAGTTTCATGGAGAAGAGTGGCAACATGAGAGCCACACACCAAGCTGTGCGGCTTGGTTGATACACT
>NW_009936650.1:0-17412 GCF_000696875.1 Nestor notabilis
AAAAAAAAAAAAAAACCACCAAAATAAAAGGCAAAACCTCCAAGAAATTTAATACTAGGTTTAGGATTTCATTTTTAAATGAATCTCAAACCATCTGAAAACCTCTCAACCATATGGGTAGGCAAGCCTGTTTTAGAGGAAACTGAGACACAGGAGGGTATCACAGAGCTTTATGATTCATGATTTAAGTTGCCCATATAGACTGTAGTCTGTGGACTTTGAGATTTGCTACTAATTTATTTACCCAGTATATGCCCCTGCAGACCTGAAATTAAAACTTGCTGTTTACAAGAGAGAAACCCATAGAAGACAAGTTGAAAATTCTCAAATTGCCTCCAACCTGCAACCTAGGAACCAGGAACTGTTTGGAGAATATCACATCTAACAAAGTGACCACATGCAATCATAAACAGAGACAAAATACCTGAGCAAGATTTTATACAAATTATTTGGCTATTTTACCTCTGTGGAAGCCACTAATTGTAGACCTCAATTTCTGTGAACAGTGAAATTATAACAATTGAGATGCAGACACTTTTGCTGCTGGCCACGAACATTGGGCAAAACCAGCAGTTACTTCTCGATATCCTTTTATACCCCCCCACTCAGTCTTATGGTGACAGCTTTGTGAAGTCTTTCCTGTTCCTTTCCAGGAATGTAACAGTCTGAAAATCAGCAAAAGCTTCTAACAGAAGTAACATGAATGACTAGGAGTACTTAAACAGATTTCAGTGAGGTTGTTTACAGGGATGATATCTTTTCACCAGAGAGGTAAAAAACACAGTTGGTGGTGATGCTGGATGGCTGGGGGGGGAAGGAGGAGGCGGGAATGTGTATGTGTGTGTCTGCATGTATTTGTTTCTCTTTTTTGTTCTTTATTTTTTTTAAAGCAGCTAATTCAGCACTGTCTGACCTGGCACATACTGAGATTCTTGGTACAAATACAAACCTCACATCTTTTCTGGGTAATGTTTCTCTTCAAATAAGATCATTGGTGATAAAGGCTGGTTTAGTCTATGCATTTTTGAGGAAAAAAATTTGCACAGAGGGGCATTGTGCTTTGTATAATGATGGACACCAGTCAGATATACAGCTCCAAACCTCCTCTTGCATGAGGAAACCAGCCCTGAAACGGCCCACTGCCCCATTCCAAGGGGGAAGCAGGCGTCTGAAGCCTCTGTCTTCCAAAAAACCATTACTGCCTCCATAGAGAGTTCTTGCTGTAGTCCACCACAAGGATACCAAAGCCAAGATCTTATCCCATAGCTCCAGGGGACTGGTCATTCTGACTTACATGCTTTTTAATTGGTTTACCAAATGCCAGCTTTGTCCAGGATAAGAAATTCAGCATCTCAGCATTGTTCTGTCTCATATTTATCATAAAAGTGCTTGCAGCACTCAAACAGGGCAAGATTTACTGCCAGCAAAGACGACATGGTGAAGGAGCATATCTGAAATTCCTGGATGGCTGGATAGACTCCCCTCCTATACCACATCCAGTCTACACACACATCCCACTCATCCATGCACACCTGTGGTATTGCATCCCCTGCCAGGAGATAACAATCCATCTCTAGCTGGGAGGATCCATTCCCATCCTGGTACTGACTTGGATTCTTGATACGTGCTTCTGCAGGTCCAGTGGCACAGCACAACCACTTCCCCACTGCCCTCAGTCAGGCTTTCTGGGAGATGTTTAGACCCCTTTTGCCATGCAAGCAGAGTAGTTTAAACTTACTGATAACTTCCTTGAGAATAATTCCCTGATAAAAAAAAAAGAGGTTCTGGAAATTATTTTATGAGGCATCTGTTAACTAGTTATAGTAGGAGCCCTTTTCTCTTACTGTGCAGATTTTTGAGGAAAATGTATTTCATACAAAATCACAAGAGATACAATTTCTGTTATTTCCCTGCAGAAAGAGCAGGCTCTAATCTAACAACGGATATCATACTGAGCCAGGAGAATTCATATCCATTTGTGAATTTGCATAGGATAACTGTGAGTACTGGTGAATAACAATGAGAAAATTTGTTTCTAAAAAGTACAATTAAAAGGACTCAAATGTGTCTCAGTAGGCAACAGCCTCATATATCCTGCAGCACAGCTAATTTGAAGCAATGTGAGTAGCATTGAATCATGTTTTGTAACTATGGACAAACAGAATTCGTAATTGCACTTAGATGCCGGTAAAATGCACAACTCCCTGCATATTGGTTAAAGGCTAAATAACACAAGTATTGTTAATACTACTTTTATGCAATGCAACTGCTCAATTTCCTAGGCAACAAGTATTCACCTATTTCAGGTACATCTTTGACTCAGTTTTGCCCTTGCAAGAACTTGACTCCAGATTCCTGCCTCCATCAAAAGACACATGCATGCACACAAGCAAGAAACCACAGGTGGCACTGGTTTATAGCAAAGGAACTAGAGAACAAAAAAGTTCCAAACAACATGAGTTATGTTCTTTAGACTTACACAACGCCATAAATTTTATAGACATGTCTCAAACAATTTAATGTAGGATATCCATAAAGACAACAAATTCAGTTTCACTGACACATTACATCAGGTACAGAGAATTAAAAAGAGAAAGCTCCTTTATGATACCTATAGAATCTTCCCTCTCATTTCAGGTACTTTTCAAACAAAACCTCTTGTAAGAGATATAACTAGTTAATAATTTTTTTTTACTTTTCCAAGATTTTCCACTCTTTAACTTATTTACAATTAAAAGGTGGTCAAATGGCAAGAGACAATTTGTTCTTTCACAATGGATTTACAGAACTACCGCAATAAAACAATGAGAGGGCCAGTATACACACAGGAAGAGAAGGGGATGCTGTCTATGTGAAACAGCAATGACCTGTAAAAATCAGAACTAGGAGGCTGAGCTGCTTGTCAATCATGTCAACGCAATGACAGGTCAAACAAGAAATTCTATACATGCGCAGCAATTTAAAGCACCCATGTAGCACGCTTCATCTTACAACAGAAGTTACAGAAAATACATCCCCCACCCCTTTAACACCAGATGAAAGACAGAATTCTTGGATTACACCAGCAATAGCTCCCAAGCACAGAATATGGGCAGCAGCTGACACCCATGTTTTTCCTTCAAGTTCCCAGTTGAAACCTAGGACATGGATTCACATGCAAGTAGGAAATGCACTGGATGCTACTAACACAGCTATTTTACACACTGTGGCAGAAAGTAAAAACATACCTAGTAAGCTGACGGTATGTTAGACCTTTTTGAAAATTTGCCCTTTGCTTTTACCACAACCTGTGCAGGAATTCACTTATCAAATTTCTTGATGTCACAAGAATTACAGAGCAAAAGACCCTGCACAAGTCAGAGCCTCACAGCATGTGAGGCTGTGTAGCCTCTGTAATCAGCTTCCAACAGTAGCAGGGGATATATCAGCATGTAGCGTTATTGTCATCTGTATTGCAGTAGCACTAAGATACCACAATTAAAATCAAAGATCCATTGTTGGAGACTTAATAGGTATCTATGCATTCATATTACAAGGAAAAAAGCCCTATTTCAATGACTTTACAATCTAAATGTACAAATAAAGAAGACAGCAGAATCCATTCCACAAAGAATTGATAGCGAGGAAAACGTACAGGAAGATTAAGATCTAAGTACATGGTTTGCTGGGTTTCACCTTAATCGCTCTGAGCAGTTCACAGGGAAAGACTGACACACTGCTGGGATCTAAACATCGCTCTTCCCAATCTAGTACTACAGATGCAGAGCAACAGATGATGTTTTACTGGAGGATATGGAAAGCCCAGAAGATTTATGAACATGAGAAGTTTCAGTTCCTTTCCTAACTGGCAATCTGCAATATTCCATTGAGTGGAAATTAAGCAAAACACTTTCTCCTATCCCTCTTTCAATGTATTTTCCCCAATAGTCATGGAAAGCAAACTATTCCGATCTCCAAGGAGCTGCACAAACTGCACCTTCTCTATAGCACACAACTGCTTTATTTCAATCTCTATTTTTGACTTTTTTTTATAAGCTTTTAAAGCTTACAGCAAGCCTGTAAATAAAAAGAGAGTTCAAAGAAGCAGGGGTTGACTTGTGTTACTCCTGACATAAACCCTTACTTTAAGACAATTCCCCTTGACGGTCACTCCAGAAGGCCACCAAAATGGGAAACTCATGTGCTGACAGGCTGGTACAGGGAAGGGCTAAGGAAGTTAATGCATTCAGAGCCATGCACAGCTAATGTATTTGCTGCTTTCAGGCTCATTGCAAGATCTTGCTTAATAATACTCTGTAGTCAGAGAGAATTATTCAGCCAAGAATCTTGACGTGCTGCCATCTCACAGACAGGAGTTAGCTACAGCTCTTAACACCCATGTAAGACTGCTATATACTATTTTACTCTCTTTTCACGGATTAATTAACCTGAGCAAGGCTGACTATGACGAGTACTTAAACCAGACAAACTGTGCCTTCAGTTCATATCTATATACTGGGATTGGTCACAGACAGGTAACCTGTAAAGTGACTCATTTCAGTGACTGAGCATTTCTGAGTAGAACATTACCAGGACTGGAGCAGCCAGGTGTGCAGGTCCCTCCCTGTCTTGAGGGGTTTGCATGCAGCTTGTCAGGCTCATCTCTTGGTGCATGGGTTGGCAGGAATAGTGACGCCAACATTAGACAACCTAGAGAGGAACAGGCTGTACGAAATCACTACAGTAATCTAGGAAACCATTTCTCTCCATTACAGTCATATGTAGAAGGATGAATAACTCCACATTAAGTGGTTTCTATGGGTCATATGTCTACCAAAGGAGAATGCACCCAACCACTCAGACTTGGACCATGTTCACAAATCACATTTGAATAGCAGATCTTACTGATCACAGGATCTAAAGAGCTGAAGGAAATTCAGTCAACACACATCAGAAGCATTCATCATTTACCAATGACATTTCACAACACATAAGATAGAACCACAATTAACTCCTTCGTTAGTCCCTCTTAAATGATTTTCTCATCATTTCAATAAAACCTGTCATTTTTAACTCCAAGTCATTCTGGAGGCTGGTATATTAGTTTATTTTGATCTGCTCTTACTTATAGAAAGCCAGTGAAACTAGAAGCACAGTAAGAATTTATTACTTTTGAAAACTATGTAAATGAGCACACTCATATGCATAGATACCGTATTTAAATTGTTCTCCCCACCATCTGTGGCAATGACTTTATGATGGTGCATTTTGAATGGGTATAGATTTATATGGACTTTCTGCTTAACATTTTAGATCTATTCTCTAAACAGAGTTTTCCTTCTCCTGTGACAGCAATACCATGTTTTGCTCTTGGCATTTATCTCTTTCACATCCCTTGATGCAAATCAGAAAGAAGTGGCAAGAATGATGGAGGGTTCACAGGCATTTGCTACTGTCAAAAAAGGCTTATTTTATTGCCACAGGGCCCGCCACCTCCAAATCCTAGAGATCACAGGGGATGTCAGATTGCTTTACACTGTACCACATTGAATGTCAAACCAGCCCACACTCAGAATAAAAGATTATGCCAGGCAAAAGTACCAGGAAGCTTCCCAGAAAGGACGCACTGAAGAAATATCGGAAGATTCATGGGCACATACCAAGCATATGGGCATTTCAGAAAAGTCACAATTCTTAATTTAGGCAATAACAAAGAGATGCCTTTCCATATGAAGAAAGCTTCCATTTGTTTTTAAGCAACTGCAAAAGATTTCATTGGCTCAGAACACAGGAAATTTGCAGCAAGATATTTTATTTAAATTTCTTTATGCATGTAAAAGCAGAAGCATTTTGTCTTTTCTGGGAATCATTAGACAAATGTAAATCACTCCAGAAAAATTAATTCCATTCCTCTATAGTTTACAGATTATCCCATATTATTTCTTTTCAAAGTTCTTGAGGGAAAGTACCATGTATTATTTAAACATGCATAATTCAACAATAGCTCTGATGTTTAACAGAATCTTTCATTTCATTCTTTACTCACAATTAGACTTTATACTTATTACTGTAGCCCACAATTATGAACATATTTTGACTACATACCTGAAAGAACGTAGAAAGAATTTTGTCTCCTGATGCAGACCCTGAAAAAATTCCATAATTGCTTGTCAATCAAAGAAAATTAAAAATCATTTTGGGAAAAATATGAATTGAACTGCAACTAACCTCGATAATTTAGTGTCGCAAAGAGGAGCGCCATGTATATCAGGGGCCTTCGCCAGACAGGTGAAGGACAACAATCACCTTGTGTGCCATTAGTCTCACAGTGATTGAGCAGAGATTGAACTCTGCTCTTTGGGAGCTGGCAGCCTTGGGATCTGTCATGGGGGTGTTTGACTTCACTGCAACCCAGGGCATGCCATGAATCTTACCATACCTTGGATTGATTCCATGACTTTAAAAGTTAAATTTTACCCTCATATGGACCCCATATGACCTGCTTCCAATCATGCATTTCCCACACACACACCCTTTATTCTTTGGTTGTTAGTTTGTTTGGTTATTTGTTTACTGTTATTATCACTATTACTAAGACACAGATAATATAGATATATGTTGTATGAAGAAAGTATCTGGGTTGTATTTCAATTCATCCCACATCTTTAAGATCTCCACAATGAGGGAAAGATTATCCTGCTGTGATAGCAGTGCAGAGGTCAAAGGGGGTTAGACATCCAAAGTCAGCAAAGCATGAGTATGGTCTTTTCGAATTGTAACAAAAATCTCAGCATCTTTCTCAGCAGAGAGTATAACATCATGAAGGGCACCAACACGTCTCAGTAAGGAAACTCAAACATATATGAAGACCTTTCCAATAGGAAGTGGTGTGGGGAGAAGAAAAAGATACTTGAAATGAAACAGACATGTCAAAGCAATGATGGTACGTTCATGCTCAGCTTCTTTGCTTGAGAGCTGCCTAAGGAAATCCACCAAACACCACAGCAACTCTCCAAAGGACAAACAGTTACAGCCTCTGAGCCTGGAGTATTTCTATTCAAAAGCCTTCCGTAATACACAGCTGCATTCTGTATAGTCTCTTGAAAAGTTGCAGATTTCACTAAACTGACATTTTGGCTGCCTTTGGACTATATAACAATATAGCTGTTATCTTGACTACCAATAGGGAACTTTCTAATCCAATTCACTCCAGTTTATTGCATAGGAAATCACCCATTCATGAACTCCCTGCTCTCATGAAGCATGCAGTTGGTTTGAGTTAACACAGCCAAATGGGTAAACAGATAGCTGCAGTCTTTCTGTGCAGAGAACATTGCTGAAACCTGACCCAAAACACTTCCTCTAAAACACAGAACTCAAACATGCACTCGTTACATTTTCTTAAATGAGCTTCACTTCAAGCTTCCTCTCAGCCTTAGCAAGCCAATCAATGAGATTTCTTACAGTAAAATCTAAATGAAGTTGTTATCTGCCTGTAGATGCTCTACCAGCCAACAAAAGTAATGAATTAATATACCTGGTACCCACTCATCCCATCACCTCCCAACTGTTGAAATCCTTCTGGAAGCCCCAGAGCACTATCATTCCCCTGATGTCACTGACACAGGAGTGTATGCAAGGCAAAACTAATTCCTCCTGAAGCAAGAAGCTTTTCAGGTATGTCAGAGGAACCTTCCTGTATTAATAAAAATTAAAAAAAAAAAATACAAAAACATACAAAAACCAACACCTCAAAAGCCCAGCTTTAATGCTTGTGTACATTTCTTTTTTCTTAAAGATTAAATCCAGAAGAAACTACTTACTTTTCTCATGGTATATCTGGCCCTGTAATTCATACTGTATTTTCCTATCAGAAGTTACTCAGAAGTAATAATATATTGATTTTCACAGGGAAATATTTTCCTAATTGAAGCAGCCAATGTTTCAAAGTCATTTTAATACACATGCAGAAAAAACATAAAGAATATCTAGTTTAAGGCACAGAGATTACAGAACTGCATGACATAACATGGCCTTCGCAATTGCAGCTCCACCATCCTTTGCGTCATCTTTATTTACATGTCTTTAATTGCATCATCAGCATTTCCTCATGTGCTTCTGCTTCCCTGAACACATAGGATGAACCCTTTTTACTTAATGAGCATGTATTTAATATTTCTGGTTTGCCTCATTTTTCACTGTGTGTCTGAGGCCTTATCTCTTGCCTACTGTCCAAACACTGCTCTGAATAAAGAATTTTTCATTTCCTTTGGGCTTTTCTCTGCTGTTTGTCACTATCTGAATGCTTCACAACATTAATTAAACTGACAAGGTAAGGCAGCAGTATTATCTCCATTTTACACATGGGGTACTGAGGCACAGAGAATTTAAAGTCAAAAGTAAAAGTAGCCATAAACTTCACAAAAAATATTGTAGTTGAAATACAAACTACAAGAAAGAAGGCATTGCCTTTAAATGAAAGCATTTAATGAGGACCTGAACAAGAGCACAGGTTTTGGGTGAATGAAGTGCAGAGAGTAAAATCCCAGTTATTCCAATCTGAAAACAGAAAATGTCATTTCCATTTAGCAAACATCTTTGAATGTTTCAGGCAGTTCCAGCCTGAAAACTTTGAGAGTTATGAACTTGTAAGTTTTTTTGGTTCACCTGCAGTTAAAAATAGCCACTCATGGATGTTTGATTGGATGTTCGATGTAGGTCTTAATTACACAAATCTATTTAAAGGGATTTGAAACAAACCACCCCAAAAGCAGCATTGGGGGAAATAAAGTAAAAGTTTCTAAACCCCCAGTGTTGATAAAGAAGCCAGCTTCACTCTCTATAATTCAGATAACCAAGGAACTGATTTAGCATACATGTTTCTGTATATGCCTCTGGAGCAGAGCAAACAGCTCCATTTCAGAGCACTGATGTTTTAACAGGATTTCCACTTGTTCTTCACTCTGCTGTTCAGCTTTTGAATATTTTTCATTGCCAGACTAAAAAGTCTGATTTAACCTTCATAGCCCTGGGGCAGCCGAGAGGATAGCAGACTTATCATGTGGCAGAACTGTGACAGATCCGTGACAGATCCCAACAGTATTGGCAAAATAAAACTAATTTTATGCACAAATTGCAAAGTTTTAGAAGCCTGCATCTTCACCTGACGTGGGCAAGAACTACTAAGAGAATTACTTGTAAAGATTCAAAATATCAAGCCAAATCTGACTACTCGGGGGGAGAGAGAAGAGGGATCTGCATTTTTTTCAGCTATAAAAAGCCACTGAGTATTATTACAAATTATCTGAGCCTGTTACCAAATATGATTCTGTTCCTCCTTTATGTGGTGTCTACTCACATAAAAGTTCATTGAAACAAATACATCTAATCAAAGTCACCCAAATGAGGGATAAGTGTTAGGTGTCTGTGTTTATACAGGTAACAGAAATACTTCTGCTTGCTCCGATAACTGCGAAGTCCTCTTGACAAGACAGAGCTATGTGACATTGTCCCAGTACATGCCTAGGTCTAATCTTCTGAAAATACAGGTTCCCAAGGTAATTTATAGACTTCAAAAGCCAACATTTTCAAAAAATATGTAACAAAATATAACAGCAAAATCTTTAAAATACTTTCAGAAAGTGATGGTTTAAGGACTCAAATTGACAAACAAATGTCATAACAATTTGTCTAAAAACATTTTCAGCTCATTATCCATTACCTTCTAATCAGTTCCAGAATCCCCTACTTCTTTTCCTCTCTATAAATGGCTATTAAAAAGTAGCAAGTTACTGATTACAAGAATATGCCTCAACTAAATCCCTTCACAATATGTCAAGTGCACAAATATTTCAACAGCTAATGGCAAATTCCACAGCGCTACATATATATTTATTCATTTCAATCATTCAGGCCAGAGAGGTATGAATAAGGGCACTATCATTTAGGGCTGTAATTAATCATCCTGGACACTTCATTGTCAGTGAACATAAATCAAGGAGCAAGTGTTTCTCCTAAGTGATATGTAACCAGCACTAACACAGTGACAAAATCTAACACTTGTCAGCAACTGATATATATTTTATCCATCTTTGACACCTAAGATGCAGGGCTGTTTCACACGAGTGCCCTCCACCTCTCAATTTATTTTTTAGATGTGGAACACATACTTTAAAAATATTAACAGAGTATAACCTCAAGGCTGAAGAAAGAAGTTGCCAAAAGCAAAGATAAAAGTTTCTTAAGAAAAAAATCTTATACATCAATACAAGCCATAGCAAATAGATGTTACAAATAAGAGGGGCAAATGACCATTTGTAGGACAGTGTAAGGCAATTCCTATATTGTAAAACAGTTGTAAACCAGACACCAGTTTAGCTCCATGTATGCCTTTGTTCAATATCCACTAGGTCATTAGGAGAAACATGCAAGTACAAACTAGACTAGAAGCATTGCTAAGAAAGGAAGAAAGTGTAAGAACTAAAGCTCATTTTCAAAAAGTTTCTATGAATCTGTAGAACATCCCCATAAAGGGGTAATGGCTTCAAACTTAAACAGGGGAAGTTTAGATTAGATATAAGGAAGAAGTTCTTCACAGTGAGGGTGATGAGGCACTGGAATGCGTTGCCCAAGGAAGCTGTGAATGCTCCATCCCTGGGGGTGTTCAAGGTCAGGTTGGACAGAGCCTTGGATGACATGGTTTAGTGTGTGGTGTCCCTGCTCATGGCAGGGGGGTTGGAACTAGATGATCTTAAGGTCCTTTCCAACCCAAACCATTCTATGATTCTATAATTCTATAATCCAGATATTCCAAGTGCCAGTACAACTGGGCACATTAATCTGGAAGCATAGAAGTCAAAGCTCATTTTGTGCGTGGCAAGGTTTTTCCAGCCCCTGTCATTCCTAAAGGTGTAGGTATTATCCCCTTTGTAAAAATTAGATTTCATAGAGACAGTTAACCCAAAGAAAGCCAGTGTTGTGGTTTAAACTACTTATTGTCTGAACTGTTTAAACTATTGATAGTCTACCACAAGAAAAAAACAGTATTTTTTTTATTTAATTGCACAATTCTATCAACAATACGTAGAGCAGAAAAATATATGTACAACTGTATTACTGTCTGTACTTTAAGTGCTAAGGCGGAATTTTGCCACAGGCAACAACTATAAACCCACATCTGAGATAATCCATTTGTAAAACACCAAGCATACAACACAGGCTTTCAGTCTTTGATAGAAACATTTTTCTCCAAAGCACGAATTTACATTTAAATTCATATTGTAAGGAATCAAATACTAAAAATAAATGTCAAGGTTTTCTTCTTGACTGAATTGTTTCTTAATTAGATTCAAGTGTTGTGTCTCCCCATTTCACACTCTTACTGCTTTCTGAAAACAACAAGATTTCTTTAATTATTCACAATATCTAACTACTGGGAAGTGCCTCAGATTGCTTTTGTTAAGAAAATACCAACAAGTTGCTTACCTTTAGCTTCTGGGACACAGAAAATAAAAGGCAAGAAATTCCTACGCTATCAGATAGTCCTGATGAAAGCCAGCAAAAACATACACATCATAGACTCATATCATAGGATGGTTAGGGTTGGAAGGGACCTTAAAGATCAGCTGGTTCTAACCCCCTGCCATGGACATCATGGGGGTGTCCAGGGATGGAAGTGTTCATCATCCACATCATAGATTACTCTCCTGGGCTCTTCCCCACTCCAGAGGGAACAGACAACTCAGGAGCCTCCTCCATGGAAACGTGGTGCTGGAGGAAGACCCACTTGCCTTTGGCTGGTCGCATTTCTCTTAACATCAATCCTAATAATTTGACTCACAAACTCAGACACTCTGGACTCCTTACAGAGGATAACTATAACATTTAAGAAATTTCTGGCCACCTAAATGAAACATGCTTTTTCAGCAATAGTGTTTCCCGAAAGGGAACACCTTTATACAACTAAAGAGTCTGAAGAATGTCAACAACCTGGACAAACCTCACAGCTGGAAAGAGCAGCAAGCAGATCGTGCAACGTTGACAGGGAGGACCCTGACCACAGTCTGCTCAGGGAGGAGCAGCAGAAATGCTGCTCCTCATTGTGCCTTTCCAAGACAAAACACACACCCAGAATACTGATGACCTTGAAGAACCACTACGTGGTCCAAGCCACCAGGCTTCAAAGCATTTTAGCCAGGTAGGGTACAGGTATCTATTTTATTCTTTCATTTCATGGCTGCTAGGACAAAGGATGGGTATTGCCATGGGCTGTTACATACACACACCAAACAAATATTTTAAGCAGTACAGCAAACTGTTCAGTGGTTCCCTAGAGATATCCTGTTTTGTTCTGGCGAAAGACTTAGTAAGAACAAAGTTAAGTGACTAACTTCTTCACAGGTAATGTAGAAAAAGAATTAACCAGTAAGATTTCACACAGGAGCCATACAAAGTCCTTCACGACTGCGCTTGAAAATTGCTCATGTTAACAAAGCACTTTATACCCCAACCCAAATTCCTTAATTACTGTCCCAAGTACCAGAAATGAAAAGGAATCAGACTGTTTGCACTCACCAAGCTCAGCTGCAGCTCCAAGCCATTTCAAAACCAGATGTGTTAAGATCTCCCAGATTGATCAGGATAATTTTTAATTCAGAAAAATCTATTTCTGCACCTGGGTTTTATATCCTATTATGCCTCTAAAATAACTTAAGACCGCATAGTTTCATCCAACTTATTCTGCCAAGTGCATGCTCGTGCACTGCTGGTAGCATTACACAGAGAAATTTGACTCATCACATCTTTTAGAGTTACATGTGCTGCTAATTTGTGAAATAGCTGGCCTGGGCCATCAAATCAACTGAATTATTTCATGCCCTTTTTTCTTTTTAGCATGATAACTAATTCCAAGTCATTCAATGCACTTCATTAAAACCAAAAGTTGATATGAAGAACAACAGCTGTTAGAGCTTATATTGGATCAAGCATTGGCCCCGCAATGAAGCAGCCAAATGACAGCAAAAGTCAGAATGTTGTTTATTTCTAAATTATTATCTCCTTCATATCAACTGATTTTTCAGATATTTTACAATCTTTTCCAGTTTTTACATTTGATCTAAAACTCCCTTCTCAGCAGCCCAATGCAATGGCAGCAAGCCTCCAGCAGACACTCCACTGAACATGGGACACGCTCAGCAGAAAAGCTGGCTGGGAAAGGGACATCCCATCTCTCCCTGCAAAGCATATGGAGAAGCCTTATGTCTGGGATCATTAGCTACAAACGTACAACTCAGTTCAAATTTAGCACATCTTAAAAGCAACCAGAAATCTCACAAACACGTTTCCTCATTCAACCACTGGTTCAGATTCACCCATTTTAGTCCAAATGCAAAAAGTTATCTTCCCAAAACTTCTAACTCTCAAGAAAGAAAAAGAACAATAAAATAATGATGACAGATTTCAAGACAACTCAACAGACTCAGCAAGCTACTAAATACAGTCCCTAAATTAAACAAAGGTGAATGGAATAAAAAGACATTGACTTTTCTTGCCACAAGAAAACCTTTCCCCTTAACAAAAAAGACAATGGCTGGGTGAAGGATTTTAGTTTTTCCCTTATATTCAATAGTAAAGCTTTAATTTGGGTGACATCTGTATTTTCAGCACAGATTCCTACCTAACAAATTTTTATCAAATTATTAAAACCCTATTAAGTAGATAACATCAAGAAAGCAGAAAAATTTAGGACCTCTTTTGCTCCCTCTTCACTGAGGAGTGAGCTACAACCACACAATTGTTAGCAAAACATGTAAACTTTAAACTGTAATAGAGAAAGGAAGAATCAAAGAGTAGCTAAGTTAAATGCAGTCATTCCTTTTGGGTCAGATAAAATTAACCTCTGGCACTTGGTGAACTGGCGGATGCAATCCGAGCCCTCAGCAACTACCTTGGAAACTTGTGAAGACTGGTCAAGGCCCTTAGTTACAGGGAAAAGGCAAACAAGGTCCTGGTCCAGAAAGGAAGATGGCAACAGGAGGTAGGAAACTGTATGTTAGCCAGCTCTACCTCCCACCCTGGAAACAGCTGGGAACTATTGGCTAGTGAGCAAAAATAAGGTGATGTGTAACAGCTGACATAGTTTTGTCAAGAACAAATCACATCAAGCCCATCTAGCTTCCTTCTGCAGAAAAGTAATAGGATGAGTCAACAGAGCAGCCTTAGGTGCAAGAAGGGTTTTGACCCTGTCCCACATGGTGCAGTCATCAGCCACTGGTAGAAACCCCTCTCTTTAGAATGCTGAACTGCTTGTATAACCCACTGGGAAACACGAAGAGCAATTATGAATGGCCACTGTCAAACCACACACACATATCAAGAGGAACCCACAGGGATTTGCCCAGCATCTGGTACAACTCAAAATCTTCACTAATGATTTGGGTGATGGACTAAAGAACATGCTGACTAAATCTCCCAGTGACAGCAAGCTCAGAGTAACAAGAAATACAGGGGAAGACAAGAGCAGAATTTGAAATGATCTTGCCAAACCCTGAAAAACAGCTGGGGAGAAGGGGGAGGACCCAGCACCCAAAAGGACATAATTCAATCAAAACAAGCACAAAAGAGCAGAATTTGGGGCTCAGAGAGAGTGTCCCCATGCTTTCCAGAGCAACCCCAAAGAGCTGATCACACATCTGCTGACTTTCGCAGCCCTGAGGTTGTCACTAGCAGTGCTCATCTTTCCAGATGGACTTGGTTCCCACGTGATATATCAGAGGCCATGCAGGAGTCTGAAATAGTCAAAATTTTCCCTACTTCCACCTCCATCACTAAAGCTGTTGGTTAAAATAACTTTACCTCACAGGAAATAAGCTGTGCAGCCACTGTCATTAGCGTTAATGCAATCTTGATTACCAAGCCCTGCCTTGTGGGATGCCTTCTGTTTCTCAATATTTCTGTCTCATAATGTCATCCCAGGAAAAGTTTGCCTTAATAAATGCTTTCTATGACAGCTAGGAATAAGAAATCGTACATCTCTTCTCCCTCAGCTTCACACATGCATTGATTATAACCTAATGAAGTTTATAAAAATCAAGCAATGTGGTTAGAAATACCAACTAGGAAAACTCTCTGGAGTAATGATAAATCATGCCTCTAACGTCCTCATTTGTCTGCAAAAAAGAAATTATGCCATTAGTTGGGTAGTTCAATCCTGAGCAGTCAAAGCATCAGTAACAAAACCTGGAAGTTTTAAAGGCAATAGAGTTCTCTACTTTCTACAGGTATGCTGGTAAAACTGAGCTTAACCTTAGGAGAGAAACAACTTAAAACAAAATGGTGTTCTGTATTTTTTCCACAGATATTTGCCAGATCATTTCTCCAACCTTTAATCCCTATGTCACAAAGCTAAGGAACAGAATTGCTATTTAATTAAAGGCATATTAGGAAGGGAAGACCTGCTTTCAAATTAAAAATCGTGTATGCACCAGTAACTAATGTACGTATCCTGAAGCGGATGTACAGCTGGATCATGGTTTGCTTGAACAACTTATGCGGGTGACATGATGCTTTTCAATTTCAGGTGGAATCAGAATAAAAAGAGATAAGCATGAGGAAAAATCATCATTGCATCAAGCTTTGCTGGAGCACAGGGAGCACTAACGTGTTCTCAGCCACTGTCCCCCTGCATGTTTCTTCTACGAACCTTGTGCACCCATCTCATATCACGCAGATAGAGATAGCCACAGTACATACAATACCATATATTCTGCCTCTGCCAGAAAATGCTACTCCATAGCAGAGCTGCAAAAAGGGAAATCTGAGAAACACTGCAAAGTGCTGCTGAGAATCAACGGAAATGAAGAAAGGTTTGCAAAGGGTAAACAGTGATTTCTAAAGTGCTAGTGAGGGAGATGTTGGGAGACATGTACTAACTGAATATTTTACCTGGAAAAATACGAGAATAAATAACAAAATGGTGATAGAGACATGTTCACAGTCAGGGAAGACATAATATCTTTCTCACTTAAAATGTTTAAAATCAAATTAGGGAGCATAATAGCAAATGTATTTTACGTTAAGTATAGACAAAACATGGATTATTGAGGATCACATAGCTAATTATGTGATTATGATGTGTGATATGTGTATGATAGGTGATTTTATAATATTAGTTTTATAAAATATTTCAGTTAGGAACATATGTATTGCATCAGATGATTGTTTATTTCTAACACCAATAACAGCCAAAAGAGTATATTCAAAGGGAAAGACTAAATAAAACAAACAAAAAAAACAGACAAATATATCTTGGGGTGGTACCCATTTAATCTTCGGTATTAAGCCAATAAAAAAATCCCAGAAGTGAGCAGTACCTCAGGGAGATGAAGGACTCCCTTCTCTCTGCCATTTCTCAGCTGAGCTGGTCTCACTCGGGAGCCAGGACCTGCACCCAGCATCCTTCCCTGCGGTGGAGGGTGGCCAAAGCACACAGAGTGAATGAGACTTCTCAAGTCCCTCCTCCTTCCTCCAGTGGTCTCTGTTTTGACAGACAACATGTATACATGTGCCTTCGGCATTTGTCTGAGAAGGAAAAAGGGCAAGAACATGCCACATCCCCCTCCTAGACCACTAAAGAGAAAATTACACCAACCTAATGCTAAACCATGACAATGGGAGAGCCAGATCCACCTTCCGCTGATGACACCTACCTGTACAAACCAGAATGTCAGGGGCAATAAGAGGTGGGTGAGGGCTGGCTGCCACAAAGGGTAATTCAGGTGACACAAATAAAGGTTCCAAGCAATAAAATCTTTAAAGAACACTGAAATACCACTTATGTTTTTCCCCCTCTAGGTATGACAAAGACATCCCATGACTATGGTAGGATTTTTCTTCCCACTTTGGAGTTACATCAGCATGGGGAATTTTCCTTCACATACTCAGACAACTTTACAGCACAAAGATCTTGGGAGCTTTCTCCAGTGCTTTTTCTGAAATCACCTCCTCCTGTACTCATCACAACCAATTGCATATCATTTCCCCATGAGTAATACAAGCAATTCACTTCAGCCAGGCTTCCAAATTATGTAGGAATCATGTTTATAACAAGTTCCTATTATTTGCATGCTTTTATTAGAACAAGAATATCACCAGTGAAGAACACAGTGTTCCTTTAAGGTCCTGCTTTCAGAGCAGCAAACTTTAAAGGCAATCACTGAAATATATAATTTACAAAATTACTGTAATTGATGTAACTGTTATATTGAGAGGTGTATAAGTTCAGAAGCTTTCTATGCAGTGCATTCTGTTTTTAAAATTATATCTTCCCTTGATATCATTGATATTCCGTTGAATAATGGAACATAGCTAATAACCTGTCGTTCACCAGCAACCCAAGTCAAGCAAGTGGCAGGGCCAAGCTGCAGAGCCTGCTGA
>NW_009936650.1:17443-57437 GCF_000696875.1 Nestor notabilis
TTTTCTCATACGACAAGAAAATAAATGAAATAATTCAAATCAAATAAAAACTAAACCAAACCTTTATGCATTCACTAACTTTTTCAGAGGTGTGAATTTCACTTGCCTTGGAATAAAATGTTATGTTTCACCTACCTGAAAGATCAAATACATGCCACAGATGGATAGAGATATTCTGTGGTCAGGTGATACGAATTTATTTCTTTTAAGGAGGAAAATCCGTACTTTTTCTATTACGCCTCTGGAAAGTGTGAAGACCAAAGAGGTCTCAGTTGCTACTACATTACTCTTAAATGGTTAAGATTTAACAAATGTTAGTATGTGTCAGTAAAGAAGTAGCCACCATTATAATACAAATTGTACCAGGTACATGGCATACACACGTAACAAACATTTGTATTCAATTTTATTGCAAATTACAGTCATACCTTTAAAACGTGTAGTGAGCTGGCATATTTCTACTGTCAGCACTGTCTTAAAAATTGTTCAGAAACCTCTGCTGTTTGAAATGTCTATTGTTCATTGACTTACTTAAAATAATTGGCACTATAATTTTATACCTGTCAAAAATCCAATATACAACATTGACTAATTGCTATTTTGTGTGCTCAGAAAGGTATAAAATCAATTTAACCACTCTGCAAATCAACAAATTCTTTTTTGCATGTGAAGCTGCAGAACAGTAAACATAATTATGTTTACTACTGCCAGACTTCGCTTTCAGTCTTTGGGGGAGGCGGATTTGCTTATATCGTATATAATCTTACAACAGTTCTGAGACCAATCTTGTGAAGTGCTTAAACCACTCTTACGCCGGTGAGAGCCCTAGAAACCTGTTAGCTTCCACATGAGCTTTTGGTTTGCATGACTTCTCAAATGATGTAATCTGTCTGAATCCACCGTGATTTACACTTTCCTCTGCTGCTATTTGTACCTATGTCAATATGAAAGAACTTCTGAAAAATGTAAGCTTTTTAGGCTTTGTATGTGTGAGTGATTTGACAGTGATTTGACAGGCTATTCAAAGAGATGCAAAAAATACTGAAAAATACTCCATATTTCTCATCTCAATCCCATTAAACAGTCTCATTCAGTCCCATCAGTTGGCATATACAGAGCACAAAATAGTGTTATTTTCTTCTTCTTGTGCCTCCTCTTACCATGCTCTAATATTTTTCCCACTGAAACAAGCAACAAAACTTCTTCTTTGAAAACATTTAATGCCACTTTTATCAGACCCTGGAAAGAAATGAATGAATCTTGAAGTGCTACCATCAAATTTCATACCTGTGTATTTCAAAAAACAATGCACCTGTCTTAATTTTACAAGTTTAGGCAAAATATTTTCTTCTGTGAAAATAACATTTTCAGTGCTGCTGACTGTGGGTTTTATTGACAATTGAAGTGCATTCTTGTAGAAGCAAGAAATAAAAGTAAAGAAAAAATAGTTACAAACTGAAATAAAAAGGTTATTATCAACAGGTAAAAAGGAGAAGAATGCCAGTCACTGCAGAAAATGGTTGCACTGAGCAACTGTGGAGGCACAGATTTCCATAGCTTACAATAATAGTTTTGCAATAAAACAAATAAGCAAGGGCACTAATGATCCAAGAGCCAATGAAAGTAAATGTTATGTACATTCTTAAATAAGTTGCTGTTTCTGATATATCAATAAGCTATCACATGTCCAGCAGAAGTTCAAGTCAGCATCAACTGAAATGAACTTGAATCACAAGGGCATAAGCATACCTTGATTAACAGAGGACAAATAACGCAACATGTAATTGCTTTTGCCTAGACATAACATCTACCTTCATCAGTGGTCCCATTTTCTAGGAGATGTTACCTATTCCAGGGGGATCAGTCTTTAAGTGGAAAGCCTCATCCTCTTCTACTCTTTGATATAACACAAAGTAATCTCTTCTCTTTGTATTTGCTGTCTTAATACGTTTAAGCAATTAATCCATACCATGACAGAGGCAGCATGAGAACAGACTTACAGCTTAGTTTTAATAAGCATTAATACTTTTATGCTAGTTTTGGCAGACCAGCCTTCTACTAATACTTGTCTTCCCAGATTACATCCATGAAAATTAATGATCTGTCACCAGACTTGCCTGTGTTCTAATGAAGCAGTTAGTCAAGTACAAGTAAAGTCAGGTGTAAGAAGTTGCCTTTTCCCATTTGCAATAAAGCCTTTCTCCCAATTTTGCTAACAAATTAAATCAGTTGAGAGTAAAAATTTAATTACTGTCATGTACCATCTTTGTATTTGTGATCAAATAAGCGTGTTTCTGTGAGCTTTGTAGTCCCCTACTCTACGGAAATGGGAGAAGAGTAAGATAAACCTAGATGAATATCAGAATAGATTTGTAATTATTGTTTGCTCAGAGAAAAAAAAAAAAAATAGGTGGAAAAAAGTTTTAGTTCTTTCACTTAAATAAAAAAATCATTTTAGCAGCATTGCCATTTTATGTCTAAATCAGAGGAACACAACTATATCTGCCTAATATATTGTACTTGAGTCAAGCAGAGGGAAAATGATTTCATAACAGACATCATCTTTCCATAGATGTCCACTCTTTGAGGACTCTGCTGTAGGACAGCATGGAGGATCGCAAGGGCAGTAACCTGCTGCTTAAAATGGACATCATGCAACACCTACAGCACTGACAGCAAGATGACAGGGTGCAAACATGTCAAACAAAGCAATCTTCCAAATGTATCTTCTCAGCTGTGTCACCACAAATTTGTCTTACCCACTGCCATTTCCTGTCCAAGTCTGAGTTTGTTTTAGGGATTATTACAGGACATCTTTTCACTCACCAGCTATTTCTGTCTGGGACTTGCGCTCTCTTTTCCCCTACCTGAGTTAGGGCTCTTTTTAATGACATCCTTCCACTGACCGGATAAGAGCTCCTGACCCTGAAACTGCAATAGCTCACATGAAGTGAACACAGAAAGGGGATGGAGCCTGTGATAAAGGTCTTGCATTTTCCAAGTGCAAAACATACAATGGAAATTATGAATTATACAGGAAAAGACTGAGTCTTGTTTATGTGGGTATGACTGAGGGAAGTATGTTGGTGTTAGACTTAACCGTGTTTCAGAGTAAGAGATCTTCACAGTACAACTCATGCCTCAGGAGGTTTTCTAAGACCTGTTAAAATGCAGAAGGTGGCTTTTGGAGCACACCTGCTCAGGGCTGACACATTCAGTAACAGCCCTGAGGCAGAAATGGTGTGGTGAGCCTGTCACCTGCACCAAACAACCCAGCTGTTGAGGACCCTGCTGCCTGTACACTAACAGTGTCCTATCTGTTCAATATTTTGATGTTAGAGCCAAAAAAAGGATCAAGAATAGCATCATGAAAGAGAAAATAATGTTCAGTCCTGTGCTAGGAAAAGAATATAGAAAAACAGGTCTGAAAAGGGTCTGAAGAGGCCATCCTGCCCACGATGGTCTTGCTTGGTTCGTGTCAGCTAGCAAGAAGCTCCAGAGACTAAGAGCTGGGCTTCCCCAGGATACACAATCCACACTTCTCTTGCAGAATGACATCAGCTGCAATACATGGTGTCTATGTTGGATTCAACCTGCCTACTGCCAAGGTAATGCAATTAAGAAGACTCAGAACTAAAGCAGAAATGAATCATTTACTGAAGCCTGAACATAGTACTCAAGAAAAAGCTTCTAAAAATATATTCACAGAGATATAAACGCTCTAAACTTCTCAATAACCTTAATACAATCACGTATAATACTAAAAGGCCAGGTGACTGGCACTGCGGTGTAACAGTCATTGTAGCAGAAAGTCTGAATAACCTGAACGCACTCTACCTCAAAATACATTATACTTTTCTTCATAACGAAGGGAGCATTTGCACTCTTTTGTGCCATTTTCTTAGCAATCTCATTTAAAAAAAAATACACGCAATTCTAAAACCTTTAACTTCTTGCTCTATAATTCTGTGAAAATATTTTCCTTGAATCTGATTTTCAGTCATATCTCTTAAACAGTCCCTGAAATCTCAGTCAAGACTTGTTTCCTGCACTACAAGGAAATACATGTAGCGTAAATATAGCCATGCCTCGAAGACCTCTTAGTTTAGACAGATGTGACAATCTATTATTAACTTCTCTGCAACTGAAATCAGAACTGTGTTGAAGTGTGCTAGAGCTAATAACAGCACTTTGCTGTCAGACAGCACCCACAAATCAGCTAATCATGTAAACACTTAGCCTCCTAATTGTTTATGAGTGATAATATTTCTGCATGCACATAAAAATTTTCACATATTAACCATGATTCAAGAAGTTTTCTTACAAATTTTAGGAATAAGTCTAAGGGCAATGCCAAACTAAACTGACTTGTTACACTAACACAGAAAGCTACAGAGATGGGCTATGCCTTTCTTCTGCAGAAAGGGAGATGGCCATAGTCGCTGCAGGGTTTGCATCCCCTCCTGCTGGTCCCGGTGGGAATGGGGTGTTCTGGGGACCTTATCCCCAGCTGCATGCCACCTTCATGTAGCAGTATGACACCCCTCGAGTCTTTGTGGCCAAGTACAGTGATAAACTCCACCTGTTCAGCTTGTTTTATTCTGATAATCTATTTTTCAACCTATAATATGGCAGCAAATCTTCATGGCTCATGCACAGCTTTCAGGAAAAGTAAGGAAAATGAAAAGGATATTGCATTACAAGTCCAGATAATTGATATTGAATCTGCCAAGCTACAACACATCAAGTAACACAGAGTTTCTGCCTCCTTCTGCTGCTGGCAGGAGCTCGCCAACCCCATGCACCATGGGCACAGCCACAGGTAGGACTCAAGCAGTGTCACCACAGGTTGACCATGAAATGATGGCCAAGTGCGATCACTCCTAGGGAGAAGGTCTGTGTGTCAGCAAGCCAAGCCACAGGGGAAAGGTGAGGGTATCCTGCAGGCCACAGACCTCTTCCAGTAACAGGGGGAATGGTAGCCTGATGGGCAGCACACATATGCTCAGTGTTTTGGAAACAGAACATGCGGGACGCACAGAGTTCCCACCATGTCCTGCTCCTTCAACTTCCCAGTTCCTGTTACAGTTAAACTTCCCTTGAATTATCTGGCTATGATCCACTGCGCTCAAAATCTAAGCAATTTCTCTCTACCTGACTACTCCCAGGCAGATCATATATCAAATACATCCCTGGGGACAAACCAAAGCCCATCAGACTCCAAGAAGTTCTTTTTTTTTCCACCTTTAACAGTAAGACATTTCTGAAAGCTGAAAAAAGTTGCATAGTTTTCTATACTTTTCCTTATTCTGATGTGATGGCTATCATTATGTCAACAATTTCTCAAATCCCCTCTGCGGGAGGAGGTGCCATTTGGGATGTCAGAACAGAACTATAGTACAACAGAGGAGACACTTGGCACGTTCCCTTCTGAAGCCTGGAGTTCTATTTGTTTGCTTTCTTTACTATTTTTACTGGAAATTAAAAGGGTGGACTGAGATTTGTAGGCTCTTCACATCACAGAAAGCAACACAGACATCACCATCCATGTGTCTTGATAATTAAAATAAACAGCAAAAAGGGCTTTCCCCCTACTAGGCTATCGGAAGTTAGGTGCAAAGACTTTCTGTTTCCTTAAATCCTGGATATTTTCAATACTTAGCTAAAAAAGTGTTAACAAAGGACCTTTTTATTCTTAATCTCATGTGTCTACTTACCTCTTGATAATTGCAAGAAGCACCTAATACTTCAATGGGCAGCTGGATGCACAGCAGTGACAGGCTCCACAGCTTTTCCTCTGAGCTCTATGGTGAGCCAAATGCTGTTTTGGGGCACTAAAATTCAAAACATGCTCTTTACTCACTGACTGCAGCCTGGAAAATCCTGTTACCGTTTACATCTGCAGTAATCAGCTAACCTTGAGACTGAAAAATCAGACAGTCGAGTGCAGCAGATATGCAAAGTCCTGCTCCATCCCCACGGCTCAGCACCTGCTCCAGAGCTTTCCTTACGGTACATGTTGTTCTATCCATGCTCTGAATTAGCAATTTCCTTGTGGACCTTTTCCTATGGCACTGATCATGATGTCACCTGAGTGTTTCATACCCCTTCACTACATTACATTAATTTGCACAACTACTCTGCATGGTAAGGTAGTATTATCCCCATCAAAGCCCAGAAAAATACCTTCTACCGTTGGGTGATGAGCCTAAGATTTTAACACAGGATTTTCCAGAGTATTTATCATTTTATACTACAGCACAAAGAGGGTGCAGCATGCAGCTTTTTAACTGAAGCTGCTGTGTGATGGAGATGACCAAGGTAAATGAGTACCTGTGGCACAGACTCTCAGCGTTGGGGTATTTTTCATTAGATCCAACCGTAAAAATTACAGAAAACACTTCTAAATCAGCTTCCATTTCATCAATTCCTGGGGGGAAACAAACAGCCCAAAAACATCTGTTTTCTAAAAACACCTCTCCCACCTTGAACAAACATCAGTTAATCCCGACAGGACAACATTTGGTGTTTACACAACAGCAGAAGCGAAGCACTAGGAAAAATGGGATTTTTAATATTCTCCTCTACCTCCAGAAGCAAAAGCACAGCAGTGTATTTTTCAAAGCTGCTGCTTTGTGAATATGCATGAAACACATGTAGTGGTGTGGAACAAGCTCTTCTTTCAACGGGTAGCTCATTTTTCACACACAACAGAGAAGAAACAGCATTATTTTTTTCAAATAGTCACAATGCATACCATTGTCTTTTAAATTCAAGCAGAAAATATTGCCCAATACTAAACTTTGAAATCCTTAAATTCAGATACCCTATCAAAGGTTATAGTTTCCACAAAGCCAAACAACTATCCAGTAAACCAAAAAGTAATCCAGATCTAAAAGTTAGGGCTAAGTAACGGTATAGATTATACAGTTCTGGAAGTGGGAATTTTTCCTCCCCGAATGTTCATATCAGGTCTCACGTGCCTGCATGCTTCTCTCAGTCCATCTGGCCTGGGTCTCTTGCCCTCCTGGGAGGAATGGTAGCCCAAACTAAAACAATGGGAGAGAGAAAAGCCAGCTCAGATCATCGTACTGTAAATCTTAGTGTTCTGCCATTCAGAAATTCACAGGTTAGATGACATAATTTGTAAGATGTCATATGGTTCCTTCAGCGTTTTGCTGTTCATAGGCACAGGACTATAGCTGCTTATAAATGCTGTCCTAAATGATACCCTGCATAAGCTGCAATCATGTCACCAGGGTGAATGACACAATGATGGGTAACCTGTTGTTGCTTCAAGAAATATGCTTTATTAGCTGGATAGCATCAACAGCTCTGTTCCAGGCATGTGTTGGGGTTAGAAACTTCATTCTGTGATTTATAGCAGTCATTATATCTAAAGCAAATAGTTGCCTGGATACATAAGGAAAAAAATCACATATCCATTGCAGTTCAATTATCTACTTTGCCTAAAGGACTCTTACTTTTTGCATTTTTCTTGCCCCTCCCCAAGAGTTTTCCATTAGGATTTCACAGATTGCTTACTCCTCACACATTGTCATCCTGGACCACAGCTGGCTACATGACTTAGGGTTTTCCTTTCTCTTATTGTTCCTGCTGCTGTAAAATGGGTGTGGGTGTGTAAAATTAATATAAAATAAATGTTCTTTAAAAACTTCAGGTCACCAGAACTCAGAAATATAGATCTAAACACTTTCACCTATCACAGCACTGAACTGTCTGAAGCTTTCTCCTTCCCCTGCATTTGTGATTCCAGGCCAATACTTGCACCGAAAGCTCTTAAGTCTCAGAGAATGCCATCTGATGTTTTAATGATGTTTTAACCCAAACTGCAGAACAAACAACATGGAAGAGGAGGGGGAAAAGCAGAGTAAGCTAAGAGAGTCCTGTAGATGTAAGCACGAAACCCATCTGTGATGCTCTGTCACACCACTGCACATGATCCTGGACTTCATTAGTCATGGAGACTATTCTAAATGTGACACATACCGGCACTTTGCAATCGTGATGCAAAAACAAAACTTTGCCCTGACATGGTTAAAAATTCAGGCTTGTCCGTAACCCTGCCACCCTCCCACAGTGACGGGGAAGGTCCACAGCAGCCACCCAGCCTGGCCAGCAGCACTCAAAATGGAGTCTTCCCACCCTGAAGGTAACTCAGGTATGTTTACCAGCAAAGTGGCATATTTGTAGTCATAGAATCATAGAATCATAGAATAGTTAGGGTTGGAAAAGACCTTAAGATCATCTAGTTCCAACCCCCCCTGCCATGAGCAGGGACCCCACACACTAAACTATGTTGCCCAAGGCTCTGTCCAACCTTGCCTTGAACAATGCCAGGGTTGGAGCATTCACAACTTCCTTGGGCAACCTATTCCAGTGCCTCACCACCCTCACTGTGAAGAACTTCTTTCTTCTATCTAACTTAAACTTCCCCTGTTTAAGTTTGAACCCATTACCCCTTCTTCTACCACTAGAGTCTCTAATGAAGAGTCCCTCCCCAGCATCCTTGTAGGCCCCCTTCAGATATTGGAAGGCTGCTACGAGGTCTCCACGCAGCCTTCTCTTCTCCAGGCTGAACAGCCCCAACTTTCTCAGCCTATAGACAAGTCAAAACTATTTTTTTCTGTAATACACACTCACCAGCATGACCAGTAGGGACCAGATTTTAATGAGGTAGGAGGTTTCAGGATGAGCTCTTGGCCGGTGACAATAACCTCCTAGATCTCGTTTGTAAGAAAACTTCCACATCTGCAGAAATCAAGTCATACCTTTGGGAACTTGGATGGCCTCCCAAATAATACAGTTTCTCAGAAGGAAACTGAACTAAATTACAATGATTAGGCAACCAAATCAGAAATTATTCAAAGAAATATTTTGATGTGGTTATTTAAACTTTGTTATTCGTTTGTTGAGAAAGATGTTCAGTTGGTTCATATTTTGTAAAGAACAAATATTCCATCATTGTTTCTTTTATTCAATTGGTGAAATGACATGTGGCAGTTGTAAAGATTTATTTGCACTACATCTCACTGCTGTTGGCTGTTCCTCCGGGAGGAGGGTGGGGGGAGGGGGATGTAATGTGGGAAAACATCCTGAAACATTTCAGTATATTAATTAAAAACAAAATGCTACAATCAAATTAAGAAACCATTAGCTCCAAATCTCATTTGTGCTAATACTTACTTCTAGTATATTAAGAGATCTAAAATGTATGGAGCCATTCAGGATCATGCCTATAGCACGTCCTCTCATTTAGTGACACACTTTTAGGATACCAGTCCAGCCTCATGTCAGGTCCTGTCGCTCTAAACTCTGACCTACCCCTCTCAAGGCTCATCTCTCACAACAAGCATTAGTGCAGGAAAAATAAACTTAATTGTTGCTAAGCTGGGTGAATATCGAGTTTTCAGGCTGCAGATGCTGAAATGAGAATAAGGCACTTTACATAGCACAGACCCATGTGCTGTCAAGCTCTGAGAGGTGAACTGGGCATCACTCAAAATCATACCCAGGGTGCGGTCACTGCATCCCTGCTCGATGGCCATGCAGCAGCCGGTCCCCTGCACCCAGCCCTGCAGCCCCAAGTACAGGGAGAAGGAAAAGATTTTCTTTCCTATTAGCACACATATACCCACAGGGTTTGGATGTCTGTAGGCAGTAACCTGGTGATCTAAACCTAGCACCACCCTGGAACCTGCTCACACCTTACAGTGAACTTTAATATGTGCAATATCCCTCCTAATTTATAGTAGAATATGCAAACAAGAATCAACTGCAGCAACACAGACTCAAACCAGGCAATGGACAGATAGATGCACAGGGCTATGGGCTCATGCTTTAACTGGGTTCAGCAAATCCAGAAATCCCCATGCCAAGCTATAGAAAAACCTTTCACTGCTTCTTCTGCTCCCCATGGCTGCATTGCATTGCTCCCCCCAGTACCGATGCTTTTTATCGTGTATTCCTGTCTTGCACTCACTGGATTAACCTGCTCCCTTTGTTAAACACTAGACAGATTGTTGACAATCTTTATTAAATGTCTGCAAGTACCTCTTCTGTATCAAAAATCTTCGCCTTACTAACACAAAAAACATTTTTAAAATCCTCTTCAGTAAATCTTAAATCTCATCAAAGAGACCAGAAGTATTTACTACGCCTGGTTTCAGCATTCAGTTCCTCCGGTGACAGTCTCAAATCTCCCAAGCCTTTTCAGTCTCATTCTCCTTCTTTCCAAGCATTGTAATTCCTTGTGTCTGAGCTGCTCTCTCTCCCTGTTCCAAATGCCAGAGGGAGGAAAGCAAAGCAATACAGCAGCTGTTTTTGCAAGAGAATGTTACAACAGCTTAGGCCAAATGCTCCAGAGGTTTCTCTGCAACATTAACAGTGTGGCTCATTTGGAGGAGCATTATTCATCGTTTGAAGATGGTGACTCTACCCGGCTGGGGAGCCCCTGGACAGAGATTCACTGCTGCTCTGTGGATGATGCCTCTATCATGCAGCTTGCAGGGGAACTTCTCTGCCCATTTGCTTAAGCTATCTGCAAAACTAGGATCGGAAGTTCTTGGTAATACTTATATGTAACTGGGAATGGCTGCAGACAGAGGTATTAATAGAAGTCAGCACTTGCTTGTTTCAGACAACAAATAGTTGAGAAACACACACACCCCTGCTCCGGCAACAGCAGCCCCCAGGACAGGGGAGCAGAGGACAACTAGAAATGGTGAAAACTTCATGCCAACACAGTTTGGGAAGCAAACTGAGCCATCACTGTGAAATCCATCCCTCCTCACATGACACTCTCTGCACATGCACACAGCACCCACCTCCCCTACGCGCGTCCCCAGCAGGGCTCCCTCCAGCACGCCTGGCTCCATGGCCCAAGCAATTCTTTTGAGATCAGTCATGTCTCATTAAAACTCTGATGCAAAAAATTACTGATGGAACTTTTTCATACAAGAAACGGAAAAGTTGATTTATGCTGTTAAGTAAAACTTAACCTGAAATCCAAGACAGTCAAGCATATATTCAAGTCACCAGCTTTTTCCAGTAAATAAACTGACAAAATGCTGCTGAATTTGAAGTGTACAAATTGGTTGCAAGTTCCATGGAAATGCACAGAATAAGCATCACATTTAACAGCATATTGAAATTGGACATGACCTTCAGCCACACCTGTACTAGCAGCACTTGGACAAGACACACAAATTGGCTTTTTGCACTCAAAAACTACTCAAAACATGGGTGCAAATACAGAGGAAAATACCACACCCCTATGTCCACACTTCTGCTGGGAATGAATTAAGGTACTAAAGGCACTTCTTGATACCCCACTTCATACCCGTGACCTATATAAGAGGTGCAGGAGATGGGTTGCAGACATGTCTGAATGCACACGTGAATCACAGCAATAAAGTAACTGAAATAAGAATATTGACTTTTTACAATCAGAAGCCATGGTTAGTTAGGAACTGTCGATTTCACATCAATAAGTACATGGTTTTTAACTGAAATATTCATGTCTAAGTGGTCAAGTGTTACTATTTTAGTAACCTTAGATACGTTCTTACTACATCTTTGCTTCTTTAAGTCCACATTACTGTATATTTGGCCTCTTATTTTTTCTTTTACCTACCCTAAACACAAGTTCTTCTGAAAGATCACCAGTAATTCACATAAAATATAGAGTTGTTATTCTTCTTTTCTTAAAAGAAGCGTAATAATTTCAAACTGCATCTACTGGAGCTGAAAATAACTCTCCAGACAGTTCCACATGCAGAATTAGATTAAAATGAGCTCATTTTTTAAAATGACCTGATAATTTGTAGGAGAAAAAAAAAGAAAACTATTTTCATCAGTAGAGAATGCTACAGTCCTTAAAGCAATAGGGAAGTGCCTTACTGAATGGAGATGAGGCCAACACAACCTAGAGAGGCCAGATTAACTCAACAGAACAGAGGGTTGTAGAGCATGTTGAAATAGCCGTAATTCCATTGTCCTGTTAAAGAACAAGAAAGGGGCAGAGGGTGAGGCATCTTGTACCAGTTAATGGAGAAGAAATTCTAAAAAGTCTGACACAAAATATCGGGAGAAAAGGATGAGTACTTGAGGTTGCAAGCTGACATTAGTCTTATTATCTCTTACTTTAGAAGAGCCTCATGCATTGCAGGAGCAGAAGACCGAAAAGTTTTCAGATCGATGGTTTTCTATGACCAGCAAAGCAATTATGACCAAAATCTGAATTTGTTGGTCAACTCCATCAAATTTCCCTTCACCAGCACCCTCATTGCTCCTGCAGGTGCCATGAGAAGTAGTTGGCCAGCTGAAGGACAGAGTCCTCACTTGTACAGCCAGTGTAAAGCACAAACGAGATCACACAGGATCACCATTATGTATATGAGAGTTCTGATTACATGAAAAGTACCAAATCACTCAGTCCTCAGAAAACCTGACTGGGACATAGCTGTCCCTAGGAACTTGGGTTTATGAGTCATTAACAACTTGACTGTTCTGGAGTGCCTGTTAAACCACAACACTGTTTTGTCTAAACCTCCTATTAAAGTACTTTTAACTGGTGAGAAGAAGCCCTTACTTTACTGGGCCAAGAAGTGCTTCCTGATTTCTAGGCAACAATTTAGAAGCCAAATCCAGAATGAGAAAGATAGATAGACTGTTGAAACTTCAGTTTCCAGGGATTACTATAATGAATTACCATTGCAGCCAGCTACTGATTAGTTTTACGGTTAACCTGTAGTACTGACAATATTACTAAAATCCCCTTGAGGAGGCTTTGCAGGTTTATAAATATAACCAATTATCATGTATTTGATGAGATTTAATTCAAATCTAGCAAAAAATATTCCCAAGTGAGTCATCTGTTATTCATAACTTAAGATGAATTCAGCCTCCATGTCACAACTTTCCTCCTCCTCTTTTTTCAGACCCATTGCTGCTACATAAATTAAATCATTCACTACATACATCCAAGTCAGATTTGCTTTTAGAAAGACATATTTTAGAGAAAGCAATTACATTTGGTCATTGATGTATCACCCAAGCTTTCAAAGCCCCCCAAAATGGAAGAGGGTTTCAGATGTAAATTTTAACCAGTTTTACACTTTGATAATAACTTGTTGTAGAAAAGAGGCTGCAATATCAGATGAGAAAATGGAGATCATCAGCTGATGTAATGTACTCCTTTCAAGACACTGTGATGTAGGTTTGGAACTATTGAACAGGGCTGAGCTACAGACAGTGCCATCTGCCACCACTCCCCATGACTGTAATGAATCGTGACTACTTGTGTCAGCAAAAGTTCCAACCCAAATCGTGAGCAACTCATTGCCTAACCTCCACAGCGCCCAGGTACATCAGTGTAAATGGGCATAGCTCAGAGGTCCGATGACCATTTAAGATCCTCCATGCACTGATCTCAAAAGTATTATGAAAGGTGCAGACAGAGAAGCCTTTGTTCCTCTGTAGAATTTCGTATTTCACTTTACAGCAGTAGCTCTTTCAGACGTAGCTGCAATGTGTACAAATAACTTATAAGAAGCATCGTTACAGTACATTCGCTGCAATGCTGTGATTTAAACCGTAACACTACAGGAAAACACAACCACATTTAATTGAGTTAGGGAAAAACGATTTATCAACTCGCTTAGAGGATATATGCACCCAAATGAAGAGGAAAACATGACTCATTCGAGAAGCTGCACAAAGCAGAAAATGCTTTTGATCTATAGCCTACAGGCTGATTACATTAAATACACATTTTGCTGCACATATTTTGGGATGAAGAGACCTATCATAGACACAGGCTGCTTTATCTGCAATCAGGCCAGACGCAGGAGGAGGCGGTCTATGCCCAGCAGACCCACAGTATCCTGAAGGTCTGGCCTTACTTATAGAAGGGAGGGGGACAAGAAGCAAAAAATTGCTAGTTTTCAGTTAAAGCCCACAATACAGCTCCGTCTTCCTCCCTAGACCTTTTCTTCCTCTTTTCCCCTTCATTTGTTTGTGCTTGGTACATGCATTTCTCATTTTGCTGTTTCTGTGCCTTATGTGACCTTGTGGCTGCCTATATAGCCTCCACAGAGAATGCAACACTTCTAATTTCCTTACATTTGCCTGTGGGGTTTTCTTGACTGAAGCTCCCATCTGGCCCAAGCACTAGCCTGAAGTAAGTTAATTAACCACAGTGCCCCTGTTTTTGTCTCTGTGATGATGCCCACCTAAACCGTGGGAGGCGGACAGATTGAGAGGATTTTTTAATATTATTATTATTGTCATCATTATTATTATTATTAATTAAGCATCGCTACAAATGCCTGGCCCCCAAGGAAAAGAATCACTGTTGAATTCCTGCAGCCTGTGGACACTCTGAATTTCATGCAGATTCAAGAAGGGGGAAAAGAGGGGAGAAAGGCAGAGGACAGCCTCTCCTGCCCCCCAAGACAGCAGTGAGGCCAGCAGGACAAGCTCTGTGGTGGGGCTGAGGGCAACAATTCATGCATGTGAGATGGGGCAAATAAACACCTCACTATTAAGTTGCGTTACGTTGTCTGTTTACCAATTAATTTTTTCTGAGCTGGGAATTATTCTCTCCCTTCCAGATTTCAAAATTCTTTCTCCAAGGGTCCATGCCAAATTCTGCATTGCCCATCTGCGATGGAATACTTCTCATGGCTCACCATCTGGCTGTCCCACCATCACAAGGGCCCCCACATAACCCTTGTATGGACATGCAGAGCAAGGTACCATTTGAAAGATTTATCCATCCCACCAGAGCCCCAGCAGACACATACAGGCAGCAGCAGGTCGTTCAACATAGGAAAATCACATTTCTAACCTAGCACAGTGGCTCTTCCTTTAGTTGACTGTCGAAACCCAATATAGGTTTTAAACATTAACAGCTGAAGTGATGCAGGGTTTTCAGATGAATGTCTGCATGGGGATGGATTTTATCTTGCAACCTGTGGTGGCCAGACTACAATGTGCTGCTCTCAGTAGACTTCAGCACTCTGGGGTTTGCTGGGACACCATCGTCAGCAGAGACACATGATCACGGTGCACTGCAACCAGGGCCCACTGGCTCCGATATAACCCAGACAAGTTCCATTTTAAACTAAAAGAGCAGAGATACACGGATTTCATTAATATTAAATCACAAGTCAATTAAATAAGGGCAGAAACTATGTACTTTTTGATGATCCTAAATCATTCTCAGGACTCTTAAATGAAGATGTCTAATGACATGATGGAAAATGAAACCTTCTTGTACCAAGAGTGGAAACATTGCATTTTTTAGCAGTAGTTACTGAAAAATTAATCTGCACCCCTGCTATTACCTAAGGGTATTTGCCATTAACTCCAATAAAAGACGTCATATGAGGCATGGATGTGATGAATAATAATGAAAAACTTGTATTGCTTAGAGACCATATTACTGGTATAATACTCAAGTTTCTGTCTGAGCCTAATGTAGGATACATTGTTTAAATCATTTAACCTAAACAGACAAAACTGTTTTATTGGTTATTTCAGTTATGATTCTACAGTTCAGAAGTTTGACATGCTAGTGCCACCATAAAGAATCATCTGAAACAGGTGGCCTTCCACTTTTTGGCCACTAAGCTCGTCTCATGCGCACCTCACTTGACCAGACACATTTTTTTGTATGCTGCCAAGATTAAAACCTTTTCACAGGCAGGAAAGCAGAAGTTAGGCAGAGAATGTCAAAGCAGCCACCGATAGCTGGTGACATATTGTAATAATGGTCCTTTGGAAGCAATCTGCTAAGGTCTGCAGCTCACAAAATACACTTTCATAGCTCTCTGGAACAAAGAAGTCCTTTTCTCCTTTCCATAAACAAAGGACTATTTCAAAATTATGCATGACAGGACTTTGACTCTCCTGGCTCCACCAGAGCTTACAAACCACCACAAGAAGTCTTTTTGTCACTGGACTCATTAATCTTTACTTTCTTGATTAAAACATCTGAAAATCTTTGTGTCATATTTATCCATTGCCTCAGTTTCTAACAGTTTCAGGCTAAGACTTGGAGCGCAATACTACAGAACCAGCTAAGAGACAAACATTTTTAGATGTTTGCAAACTGAAGTCAGTTATCATATAAAACAGACACATGATTATTCAAAATAAAAACTAACAAATCCCATTGGTAATTATACTTTAAAATTTATGCCAAGTATACTTTATTGTAAAGTGCCATTGTGTGCAGTTAAGTGACCTTCAGTATTGCTGTTTAAGGTGGCCTGATAATTATTCGATTATTATTTCATGCAAATTAAGAGTTACCTTTCCTAAAATAGCTGATTTTCAATTTCATCCTTATTTGCACACCGCATGAAACCATGACATTTCAGAGCTCTCCAGAGTCTTTCAGACTGCTTGGCACTATTACATGTTGTTATCCAACTCTCTTATTTTTTCTTAATTTATTTCCTAAATCATTCTTTGTTATTACCACAGCTGGATAGGTACGCCACCTAAATGTACACTATTTCATGCAACATGAAGTTAGGACGCAAATAGTGAAATGGCCTGGTTGCAGCAGTCTCCTGGCCATCCCCTTTTTCCAACAGCAGCTACAGGAGGGGAAACAAAAGTGTTCTAGTAGAAATAAGAGAACACCTTGACATAAATGCAGCTAGAAACTGACCTGCATAAATGCACAAACACACAGACACACTCTCCTTTCATCTTAGAGTGCACACAAGCTGGCACATTACCATTTACATAATTCTGCAAACTTGGAGCTTATTTTTAGAAATCTTTGATTAACTGTTTGTCCAAACCTCTTATGTTGGCTGCAGAGCATTCAAACACTCTTCTCACTGGACAAGATGAATACACTACCAAAGAAATATATTTGAGTTTCAATTATTTGAACATCTCCATGAGATCCTCCGGAAAAATCACATTTACTGTGTGTGTAGGCTACTGCACCTGACAGCAACTCAGTGAACATACAAACTCTCAAATTCTTATGCCCATATTTTTTAAGACTTCTGTCAGTTCTTACCATTGTAACGTAAATAAAAGCTTTTCTCTATTAATCCAGCCACTTCTCCTTAAGTGTTTATTCACCAGTGCCTCTTCCTTGCCTTCATGGCATTATCAATTTCCATATAGGAGAGTGGTACATCTCTGCAGAAGACTCCAGAGCTGCTCAGGGGGGCAGAGGTATAGTCTTTGTACCAAGCTCCTTGGAGTTGTCCTTACAGAAACTGGCAATTTGGAAGTTCGGTATCCCCAAAATTGTAATTAAGCAAAACAGAAAACAAAGTAAACTAAATCTTTCTTCTCCCATAACAGCCAGATCCATATGCAAACCTTCCCTGCAACACTACTGCTCCTGATCCTGAAAGCCAGCAGTGCCAACTGCTGAGCAGGTTCCTGGGCAGCATCGGGAGCACCTGAAGCTGCAGCAGGACCTGGAAGTATTCAGTATCTCAGTGAGACTCCAAAGAGTGATGCACTTAAACACACAATTACCACAAATACAGTACACACTGCTTTGTCAGCAAAACTGAAATCGGTTCACTGGGAATGCTGGCACTATAACCTCCATGCAGATGGAGAAAGAAACCCTCAGAGAGTTAGTTGTAACCTGCCAAAAATTCCCCAGCAAGGCCGTGGGAAAGCAGGGAAATCCCAGCCTCTGCTTTGATGCTCTAGCTTATTGCTAAATTGTCTCAAAAGCCCTGAAATCTCATCTTTGAGAGAGCTAGTTAAGTAAAACCAAGGCTCACGTATGCTTATGACAATTTTGAGAATATTACTCTTGAAGAGGCACCAAAAAAAGCCCACACTTATTCTTCACCATATAAATGTAAGAAAAACAGTTTATTGTAAGAACTACATAGACACCTCTAGTAGTGAAAGAGCTGGGAAACTGCAAAATGAAAAAGCTATGCAAGAGGTACACAGTACTGTCCTTGATAATATCCTTTCCTGCACTTGCTAATCCAAAGAAAACAACACAAATGCCAAGAGGTCCACCAAACAATACAGTGTGGGTCTTCAACAAAGCAATAAGGGCCATCAACATCCATCTATGAAAAAGAAAGCCTTACCTTCCTGCTTGTTAAAAAAAGGAAAGAAATGATTAAAATGAAGACTGGGGATCTCTCACAATGCAAACAAACCCTGGCTTTTCTATACAAGGTCCTCAAAAGTCAAAAGGAACATCTACTTTGGACATTACATCTTTTTCTCTAAGTTGTTAGTACCTGCATTTGAAAAACAATTCAAAATCAAGTAAAAGCTTCAAGGTCAACAATCTTTTTATAGTAGCAAAAGCCCACGAGAGAAATTTAAGCAATTATTCTTAGCCAAAGGAGCAGTCAGTTCAAATAAATGTATCAAAGCCTTCAAATTATCAGCAATAAAATCTTATGTCATCTAATAATGACGATGACAATAATTACTAGGACAATGATTTAAAGCTCAGCATTTTTACACTGCCTAATTTAACAAATACAGGTTACTTATTTATGCCTTTCCAGACTGAAAAAGCACCTGTCAGGGTGTGTTTATTGTCTACGATTAGACTTCTGGAAGACAAAGAATAGCTTCTAGAAATTACCACACAAAGTTCCTGCAGAAGAGATGCTGACGAAGGCACAATTTTAACAGGCAGAAGTTTATGGATGACAAAGATAATGGAAGAAGTAAAAGCAAAAGAGTAGCAGACTTGTGGAAAGCAAAGTCAGAGTTTAGAAACCAGCTTTGTTTTCAGATCAACAGCCTTCCAAGTGGATTTCTCATGTGGAAATCATTCAAATCTTCTCTCTGTGTCTCTCAGGCAGCAATATCTCCTCTGTCTTGGAGGCAAGAGCAGGGAAGCCTATTTACATGGGAGTAATACTAATAAATATCTCTTGCATCAAAGGAAATTCACTGCTACAGCCTTTTGTGGCTCTGAATGCACAAGTAAAATTCCTTAGGGGACACAGAGGAGGAACCATGGCTTCAAACACAGCTCAGTTCCCCTGGCTGTGAGCATTCCCAGAGGACAGAATGTTTCATTGGGAAACTTCAGCATCTGAGACACCAGTGCAGAGGAGAGAAGCACAATCCCATCCGCCTGTGGCACCTGGACGGACCTGCAGTGCCCAGCTAGCTTGGGCATGAGCGCCTCAGTACAACTGGTTTATAGCTACACAGTCATGGAAGGCAACACCAATAAAATGCAACATCCCACATTCATTTGCTGGATCAGCAGCTTCAGGGGAACACACAGATCCCTGATTTAGGCCCCTGATGCCAGCCAGCTGCATGGCACAGGAGCTGCGGCAGCAGGCATGGGACTGTCACTGGAGCAGCAAGTCTCTTTCTTTTGGTAGATCTTCTGCCAATACTCTAACCCCATTACTCCCAACACAGACAAGAAGTCTTTGAGATGTGGTCTGAGGCAGCAGCTTCATGCCTTGATGGCAGCAGGCATTGCAGCAAGCCTGCAAAAGCCCAGGAAGTCTTTTTCTTCTGTTTTAATGTCAGCACTTTTTAAATGAACCTCACTCCACAAACATGGAGTTGAAAAGGCTTTCCGTTTTGGTTTTTGGGGTTTTTTTTAAACATGAGAAATAAGCCACATTAAAAGCTGCAAAAATTACCTCTTATTATAAATAAACAGAGATCAAAGCCAGAATATTACTTTAGACTTATCCCAAAAGGTCAGCTTTTTGAAAGATCTTGAAAACACCATGTCCTCTGCATTAATCTGTAACCACCAAAGCTCCTGGCACAAACCGATGTTGTGTTACCCATTAGTCTCTCTCAAGTAATTTATTCCACCAACCTTTTGCAGTCAAATGATGAATTAAGCAACTGTTAACTTCACTTGTCTTATCCACAGAAGAGACACAATAGGGGAGCCTGTGCTCAGCTTTCCTCCAGCTGTTCAGGGAAGGGAGAGGATTAAGGCAGCTCTTATGCAAGGTCCTAAAATATAGAACAGAATCGCCTTAGATTAATGAAGTCATCACATTCATTTTGTTAAGTTCTAGAGGACACAGTTTTTTCCCCTGTGAAATGTAAAATAGCAAAAGGAATGAATTATACTGTATTTGTTGTTTCTTTTAAGTTTGTGCACAGTGAGTCATGCCAAAGCTCCTAAAAGCTAGCTCTAATGCCATTTAATTACGATGATTTTCAAATTGTCTGCTTCACCCATTCATAAGCAGGCTAATTAAAGCTAAATGTAACTGAACACTCTCCTCCCTACTCCACTTTGGTCTCACAACTTGTGATGTAAATTGACACAACAAACAAAAATAAGAGGATCTATAACAAGAGCAGGACAAAGTCTCTGTGATCAGCAGGACATCTTATGGGAGCTTTGCCCTTTGCGCTGCTGTTGCCGAGCATGCCGCATCACTGGGAGAAAAACTCACTTCTCCATGTACACAAGTGCACTGTGATTTGCTGATAAGAACCATATCCTGCATATTGCCATTTGCCTACTCCATAAAGTAGAGCGATTATTTGTTTATACTGATCATTTATTTTCCATAGAACAAAAAGCTCAAGATGTGCTTTCTGATATTTCAGCTGAACTGCAGACTCCTGTCATCCTAAAGAGTTCATAACAACATGGACATCTCGTTCATGCCGAAGATACTTGTTTCTACAAATCATATTCACATCATAACAATTTGAAGGACAAGACCTAATGCAGCCAAGTTTTCAAAATATTAAGACTGGAAAATGGAGCATGGCTCTACCAGAAGGTATCAGTTCTCTTGCCTAAATCAGGGCCGGATTCAAATTGTACTGATGTGGGCAGCATCCCTTCTTATGATTTGCTAAACTAAAGGTTTATTTTTCCCAGTAAAGCTGGAGTATCATATAAGCTGCAATACCCACAGAGGCAGCCTTCTCCAACAAATTCTGTATAAATACTTGATCCAATTTTTATATAAATCCATTACATATATCTGATTGCAGGAAAGAACAGATCAGCACACTGTAGTACAGCCTCAGCATTTTCAAAGACTCAGGTTGACACCTGCATATATCTATTCAGTATGATGGTGAGAGAGCTACAGTTATTTCTCTGGCCAAGAAACTTAATAATCTTAAATTTCTGTATAGGTACAAAAAGAAGGTGATGGACAAAAGTTAAATATTGTTATTAATAAAAAGGTTTAAAAATAATAAAAAAAAGACAGCAGACACTGAGAAGTATGGCTATGAGGTTCTGTAACAGTAAAAAAGGATATTATAGCCAGCTTTTCTCAAGCCCAAAACATGTTTTCATAGACCCATTACCCACCAAGCTGCACCAGACATCTTTGTAGGAAAACAAAATCCAGTACGATTTCTTACAACATACAGTGTTAATGCAGTAAGTCCATGTGACTATCGACTTCAGAGATTTCTCAAAGCAGTTACTGGTAGTGATGAAAAATGATCTTGTAAGTTATGTCAAAACAAAACCACAGTTTATGCAGTTTGTGTAAGTACCAGCACTATGACACCAACAAATCTGGCTGTGGCCAACGCACTGTTTTCAAACACTGAATTGAATCAAGATGTTTATTGACACCAGATCAGTGTGTTTGCCTTGAGTGCAAACAAATATTTGGCATGTCCTGAAAACAAGCTGGCTGCAGCTTGGTAAAACCTCGCTGTTTCTGTGCGGAGAAGTTTTTCTGCTTCTTTCAGAAGGGGGTTTCTCAGCGAACATGTTTGTGAGTTGTTTGGCTGCACCATCCAGCCCAGCTGGCAGGATCACACTATCGTCTGCATGGCATTATTCTCCAAGCAAACACTCCTACTGATGAATACATGTCTGCTTTTCCGAGGAGCCACAGGAGAAGTTCTCATCAGCAGCTACTAAACTACAGCTCTGCTGATGATGCCCTTGGAAGCAGCACAGGTGGCTGCCGGGAGAGCCACTTGTCACAGTGACAAGAGACAGCCGTCGCTCTGTCAGGAAACGTTGTTTAACCATTCCTTGCTGAAAAGGCAGGTGACACAAGCCCACTTTTCTGTAATAACAACCTATTTAGTGGCAATGTATGAATGAAAGGCTTGCGATTGCTAATAAAGCTGTATGTGCTGCATTCAAAACTTCACATCAAAGTTCTCTTGGTTTTGTTGTATGTTCAACATTCAGTCACTGACACACACAGAAACTCAGTAGTTCTGAACCCTTTCCACACATTCTCATTCTTTCAAAGCTCAGTGGTTCTAAACAACCACTGGCCACCAGCGAAAATAAGTTAAATTCAAACCCTTGTTTCCCAGTCCTCAAGAAGCAACTGGACTAACCTGTCACACCATCCATGCTTCATCAGAGGGTCTTCAGGAGCTCTCATCTCACCTAGCACCAGAGACCATCTCTCAGCCCTCATTTCAGCTCATTTACACGGATTTCAGAATGCTCCGGTGGGAACATTTTCCTCATTTGATCCGAACAAGCCGGGACACCAATGTTTCTAAAAGAGATTTCAAAAAAAGCCTCTGCAAACAGGCTGTCTGGGAGGTGGAGATTTGTAGTGTCAATAGTCTGCCGAGGCAGCTCTTCTGTTCTCTGCAGCCTTTGCCCCTCTGGCTTCACAAAGAATCACTTGCATGTATTTTATATAACAGGTTTTGTTCTGCTTGCAGTTTCCACTGACAGAAAGCACTCTCAGGAGGTTTCCTCCATCTTTCTCTTCAGTTGACACCCATCATATACCCACCCCATAGAGAACAGCATACCATCACCTCTGTTGTGAGCACGTCCTGTTTCATCTGAATCTTCTATTGCCACCTTGAGGCATCATTTTCATCTCAACAGTATTTTTACATTTCCTTGCCCCAGTTCTGGTCTGACTGTGCCACGTACCCAGACACTGCTCCCTGGGCTTCAGCTGGTCATCAGTAACCTCATGAGCAAGAGACCTGTTGGCTCCACCTGGCACCAAGAACCCTTCCACACCCATTTCTTAAACAATGGAAAATCATGATTCCCACAAGCTCTCTGGCAAACTGTAGCTTTAGTCATGGATCATATGATACCTTTAAAACTTTTATTTAAAATATAAATGGCTGCAGCAGGTATGGCTCAGCAGAGCAGTAGGTCCAGCAGCAGAGACACCAGTCTTGAGAGCATTTCTTGATCCAGGAGGCCTCTGCAGGGAAGCAGCTTAAGGACGCATCCACCCTGATTCCTCCTGGGAAGAAAACTACCATATTTAACAGTGGCCATTGTGCTCTGTAGTTAATAATTTGTCTGAGGCTTAGCCAGCACTATTCAAGAAGCAGAAAACCTGCATAAAGGAGCATCGGTGCTGGTTTTGCAAAGGGGGAAAGGCAGCAGAACAAAGCCCTCTTGGGCAGGAGGAAGAGCATAGCTCACTTTGTGCACTTCTGTGCCAACGCACGTACCACTCTCCAGAGTCACTTTCTGAGCATGGAGTGACTGCAGACTAATAAATTATTAACTTCTTACATTTAGGAGATAGTATCGACATTAATCCTGGAGTGTATTTTCAATGCCTTTGGTACAACATGTCCCGGAGAGTCAGTAGAAGTGGTGGTCGTTTCTACCACCTCTTTCTTGGGCATCATGGCACAAGCAGGGCTGTGGGCACACCCGCAAAGCATCCTCACATGATGGGAGGGCTGAGACCTATCCTGCATCCCTGAGATCCTCATTGCTGGATAACCTGTCATCCATGGCATAGGGACTCCTTCATTTGGGGCACATATTTCTTTTCTTTCTTAATACTTTTTTGCTTGTCCTTAGGTTAGGATTTTTCCAAATGCTCAAATTACTACCCATTAACATGAAAAAATACATTTCCTTTTGGCAGCATTACAATGAATAAAACATCACTGGGATAATAATCTGCTTGGGGCTATAGGTACAGACCTTCAGAAATGAGGACAGAAGAGTTTGAGTGGTATTCAGGACTGAAAAAAGTCAGTGACTTCCAGTGTTCCTAAACTTGGAGGAGACTAGGGAAAATTTTACCTTGCTGAATATTCACATTATAGACATTTTTGAGCTAATCATTTGGTTTCAGAATTTTGGCACACTGCTTGCCAAAAATACATTACTGTGAAAATGGAATGCTGTATAGGCATGAGCTGGTGTAACACTGCACATTTTGGAGGCCACTGCAAGCTAAGGAAAATATGAGCAGCCAGCCCAGACAAGGCATTGGCCCAACATCAACCGCTGCTTATGGAAGGCATCCAGCATGTGGAAAGGAGGTGCAAGAATCTCACAGCAGATGAGGAGGGCAGGGGGTTTTCCAACCATTTAAAAGGTCACACCTTCATTTTTTACAAACTGGTTGAAGTGTGGAGCTCGATATCCTCTCTGAAATATTTATTTCTCTAGTTTCTCATACCACATAATTGAATCCTGCATATTAGGATCTTGGAGTGGTAGAAAATTCAGCTATGTGATTACAGGCTGCTTCTAATTAACATGGCATTCTGGTATTCTCCATGTGATCACGGTTTTAAGTCCTTATTGGAAAAAGCTCAATCTCTTCACTTTAAATATAGCTTTGGTAGTGACTTTCCTATTGCCAGTTCAAGCAGGCACACACAATTGCTTTTGCAATTCCAGACAATGTACACAGAAGTTCACACTCTGCTCCTGGCCGTTTGCCATATTTCCAAAACAACCAAGCCAATAATTTGCACCCATCAACCTCATGTAACATAATGTGCCAGCTATTTAGTACTGGCAAATTTATCACTCAGCAAGAGTCAAGAATCTTGTATCAAGCAATACTCCCACTTACCAATTCCTGTCATTTCACTTGCTCTACACAATTTACCAAAACATCTCATTCCCCAGTCTCTCCGCAGATTTAAGACCAGCACTTACATGTATTAGACTGGTCATAGAAAGTCAGCTATGGATTTATCTATAAAAGCTAGCCACGCAATGTGTAACAGAATAGTCAGGTGTAATATGTACAAATATAAATACTGAACAGAGCAATTAGACACTGCCACATTAACAGCACTCTCTCCTCCATGCAGGGAAGGAAAGGGGAGGGTTTTCTCTCTGTATGGGACTCTGGACATTTGTCATATGAGTGGTGCAGATGACCAGTAATAAAATGTGGGAAATTTGTCATTATAATGAATGACTATGAATGCAGTTCCTTTTCATAAAACGTTATAATTTCAGTAATTAACTACCTGGTTGTTCAGTTGCATACCATTGCTGTTGCACATAATCCATCACAGTTTCCAGTGGTAACAGCACTTTAAACACATCCTTAGCTACAAAATTCAGTGGCCTTGGCATGGCAGTGAGTTGCCAATCTAACTGATTAAACTGTAATCTCTGCAGGAAAATCTGAGGTGGAGACAAAGGCTGTGACCCAAGTCCCCCACTGTTCAAAAGCAGCAACTGTGACAGCAAAAACCTGTTAAATATTTGCAAGAGGAAGAGTTAGGGCTACTCACAGCCATGTGCCATGTATCTGCTGAGGACTGGTGACTTCCAAGCGAGAGGGAGTAATTTCTGTGGCTCTTCTGGCACACTGATCCAGCTGTGATGGGCACACTGAACTTGGGGACTGGGAACTCCAAATTCACATTACATTTCATAGCCATGCATGACAAGGGGAGGTGCCAACCCCCTGGCACGGCAGGGTTACATCCAGGTAGACCATGCCCTCCCAGGGGCCACAGCCAAGCCAGGGCAGTGAGAGGGGCCAGGCTGGGAGGCTGCAACAGGCACAGGCTTGTAAGGGGGAGCCCCAGCAGCAATGGGACACTGGGACTGGTGTGTGCTTTTATATCCCCAGCACCCCTCTGCATAAGGACAGCCCATGTTTATGTCCTTCACGTATGCTACATAAGCCCCTGTTCGGGCACTGTCCATGGTGTACACAAAGATGACTTGGGAGGTGGCTGCATAAGCTACTGCTGGCAGCTGGAGGATGCTTTGCACAACTGCAAATACAGTGTAAATACTAAATAAATAAACCTTTCCATTATAACAGAAGACTACTAGGTTTGCTGTAACTGCACATTTCTGTGCTGCTCTGTATCAATACAGATGTATTGCTACAGGCAACACAAGCAATTAAGCTATAATGAGCTCTTCCTCTGCACACACAAACCTGATCCTGAATTTCATAAATTAAACTGTAATGAATGATCCAAAATAAGACGGATCAGCAGGGGACAGCACAAGGGTCTGCTGGACATAAATCCACTTATGCTTTTTCCTTTATTTCTAGGGACACTGGAATGCACAGAGGGGTTCTGGGGCAGGTGAGGAAGAAGGATGAGGGGTACCTATTATTGGTATTAAGCAAACCAAACACCTCTGTCCCCATGCTCAGCACGGAAGAGCATGCCACCGAGGGCAGGGTGCTGCCACCAGGTGCAGGGTTCTAGGCCAGGGACTGCCGCTCACATATCCAGCCCCTCCTTTCCTGCATCCCCACCTGCAGACCTGCAGATGCAGCAGTCTGCAGATGAGAAAGCACAAGAGAGTTCAGTAAATGTTTTTTCCTTCAGGTTATGGAAAGAAGGTTAATGGCTTTTCTGTCTTACAGAGCTGCTTTTCTGTATTTCTATAAATATGTGAATTGTTTTCCGTCCTTGCTGAACAGAGGAACTTGATCATGAAACCAGCTGCTGATATAGCTCCCATCTCCTTTGTAGCCATGAAACTGAGCTTCACAGCTCATTCTTTGCCCTAATCTTATACACAACTTCCATCTCTAAGAGAATCTCATATTTATTCTGATGAAAGGATTAACTTTGGAGAGGGGTTTAAAACACCCCAGGCTTATCCACATCTAGTTTATTTTCCATAGTACATCTTTCCACTTCAACAGGAGTTCAACCCACAGAAATATCCAAGAGGTAGACAACAAAAGAGTAGGGATGAGAAGAAGGTTGTGTAAAAGTGCACACAATACAGTTACAGAGTTGGTCATTGCAGACTAATAAGATAAACACAGCAAGACACTAGATGATTAAAACAGTTGCCCTTATGCAAAATTCAGCAGAAATTCCCAAATGTCAAAGCCAGACAAATCGCACCATCTGGTCAGTGAGGTAAAGTCTTTTAATAAGAACTTTGTAGACTGAAGGTTCTCATCCATAAAAACAGGTCGTGCTGGTACACTGATTTTCCGAACTGACAGCAATCTATTCTTGCCCTTCTCTCCTACTTCATTCCAACTTTAAAAAGCACATATGGTGCATCTCCCAAGTGATACTGTCCAAACAAAATAAATAAATAAGGACCTGATCTTACCTCTTTTTTTCTTGCTTGTTTCCAAATGCCAACATTATTGTTGAAAGACTATTCATCCTATTAGAAAGCCATCTAAATAAGAAATATAATAAATATGTATGATACAATGTATTATATAATGCATGCAGTATAGCTAAATATATGTAATTTACTAATACATTGTTACATGCTATTTTAAAATAATTATATATTTTGAGTAAATGTAACATAATAAATAAATAAAATACGTCTTGTTTTCCAAAACACAACGATGTCTAAACTGTCCATGTAAACTTGACCAGAGCACTCTTTTTATCTGTTTGCAGTATTTGATACTTTGAAGGCCATATTCCTTATGCCCATCCAAAACTATTCTCTGAACTTTGACTAACACAGTTTTCCTGATCCTCAGCAAAAGTGCTCTGCACAGGGTTGCTGCCTTCTGAGGCTCAATCCTGCTGCACAGGATTCAGCCCTCTTTCACTGAGATTGCTGGAGGGTTTTGTCCTGTTGCAATCTGACATTTGCACAAGACCTCAGTAGCATCATGATGTCCAAAACAGACTTCAGGGTGTCTCCAGCACTTCTGGAGAAGAGCCGGTGAGTTCTGCTTAGGAAACATCTTACTCTTTTGTATACTTACCCTTGGTTTAGCAAGGGATATGTTCAACTGTCAGAGCCACTGGACACACACATCTTCACCCTCTCACTGGACCCAGTGGGTCTGGTATCTGCTGCACTCAACCCTCTGCAGGGCCACCACACACATGTGAAAGGCAAATAAAACTGCCCTCCATGAGCTGGTAACACCATACAACAGCTTTGCTCAGCCTTCAGGATACAAAGCATCTGGGAGGTAAACCACAGGCACATGAGGGATTTTTCCAAGCCTACAACCCTCCTTAGCACTTCCTACATTGAACAGTGTTATTAGAGGGGACTTCTGCACACCCAGAGGTAACTGGGCATTCCCAGACCTCTAGCAGCAGGGCCTGAAGCCCTTCCAGCACTAGCTGAAACTTCACTTTAGGTGCTGATAATGCCAGAGTATCTGGAGACAGTTGTTCCTAAGTGGTTAAAACTTCAAAATTCATTTTGAAGAGATAATGAACTAACACTACACAATAATCTCAAAGGACGAATGCCAGAAGCACTGCAAGAAAAAGAAACAACTTTATACTGGGGAGGGGGAAATTCTTGTGTGTCAGTATGGGTCAGAAATGTAACAGCATTAATTGCTGTTCTATACGTAGTACTGGTTTCCTTGATTGCATCATGAAATCAAAACACCCACTGAAGACCTTTTTCCCCTTAAAAAAAAAAGCCTTCAAATAAATAAATATTCATACACATCTGCACATTTGAATTGAAAGGAGAATGAATCAGTAATTTTCACAGCTTAGTAACCTCCAGCCCAGTGCCCTGTTATTTTGAGATTTTTTTGTGGAGTTTGGTGTTATGAAATTCTGTTTAATACAAGTTTAAAAGTCAGACAAGCATGGTACACTAAATCAAAGCTGTTTTCTAGGCTACATCACATGGCAAAATATCCATCTGTTCTCTTAACACCACATTGCAAGCTGGTATTTTAGCATTCATAGCAGACAGTTATTTTCAGACATCAAGAGTACAGCTACAGCAGTGCTGTATCCATTGAGACACCTGTATATATCCTCATTTCTATATGCTGGGTAAGTTACTATGCATTGGAGGCCAGCCCTGTCCACAAAACTGGATTTGTTACCCTGTTAGAAGTGCGATGGGAATGACAATCAGATGATCTGCTTCAGATAATGCGGGTGGCCTGATTCTTACTGGTGCACCTTAAGGTCCAGGGTGCAGAGAAGTCATATTTAATAGAGGCATTTAGAAAGAGAAGAGAGACTACAGGTGGTGCTCGTATTTCCAAGCACTGGAGTGGTAACAGACCATGGTGCTTCAGGAGAGTGTAACCACTCCTGAAAAGGCTCTGTGAGGACATGAGTATATTTATAGATTAATACATAAGGCAAATCTAGCTACTCTTTGTCACACACAGGCTTGTAATAGAAACGTACACACAACACTGCGGATGAGACGAAATAATCAGAAAGGTAAATGCCACGTGTGGCTTTTTTTTATTTCTCATGACATTTGCAGTAACTCATGTTCTTCCTCCGGCTCAGATGTCCTGGTAGGGCAAGAGAAGCAGCTGGATATTTTGCATATCCAACCTGCTGGAGAACCTCCCAGGAATTCAGGGAGGATGGAGGTGCAGGGGTCACTGCAGATAAGCACAGATTAATGAAACAAAGGACAAAGACCACAGAATGAGCAGGACCTGCAGATTCCCAGGGGAAGCCAACTCTATGGTATCATGTGAGTCAGAAGTCCTGGCAACACATCACCACAAAAAATTGCTGTAAATTCGGCAACCCTGCCGGCACCTCCAGCTCTGAGACAGGATGATGAGTTCAGGCAGTCATCAGTGAACAGAATAGTAAATGTAAAACCCAGGAGCAGAAACTCCATCTTGACCCTGAGTTTGCAACCAGATACCTTGCAGTTTCATGGTCAGGCTTATTAAAGCAATGCAATGGGGGATATGTATATACATATTCTTACTCATATATATCTCAAGAAAAGGAAAATCAGTCTCATTCTAAACTAGATGTTGGACATAAATTTATTAAGATGAATGAAGCTCCTTCATTCAGCTTTGATGCCTGGAGGTTGAAAATACAGGCAATCCTACTTCTCTTTGGCATCAAAGTGCTCTACTTCTCCCCTCCTAAGTTCTCAACAATAATTCATGTCTCTCTGTCACATTGATCAAACCAGTCTTTAAGATCCTATTCTTTTGTCTACATTTCTCTCACCAGCTCTTAAGACCATGGGGAGGTAAGGTTTCTGGCAGAAAAGATAAAAATATTTCTTGTACCGACCTTTTTGATTAATAGGTGGAGTTTGCTATAAAATCATTTCTATCATTATGTGAACATAATGACTTGCAAGACAACAAAAGGGCATTTAAATTTTTTATCAAAACCTTTAGTGAAAGCATAATTCCCCAAAGTGAACTTCTTCTGGGACAGCCCAAGCAGCCAGGAGTGAATAAATGTCTTATAACATTGGTATTAAGTGAGAATTGATTCACAAATCAGCAGGGATCATCTGAAGGAGCTGGTCATTTTTTATCCCTGTCTATGGAAAGCAGTGGTGGACATGAACCTGTGCTGCAAGTAGACATTAGTTAGTGTCTGACTGTGTAACCGACTCTAAAATATGGTGCTGCATGAAACCTGTGTCCCAAAGTTTATCAGGTACACAAATTCTCAGCAAAATCAAAGAATTGCTTCCATCGACTTCTACGGAAACCAGATTAAATACAGACACAATTATACTGGGCGTTCAAATAATCCACTACGCATAAAAGTTTGTTTAAGTTAAAAATTACACTTTAAGTCACTCATTAAATTAATGAGTACTCAGTATCTATTAACAGTCCCCTAGTTGTACCCACCATAAGGAAAGAAATCAGATCACACAGGAAGAGACATATAGTAGAGCAGAGGCAGGGAAGGCAGCAGAGGCCACAAGTGCCTTGTGTTATATGTACACACACAAAGCTCCGTGCTGGCACTGTATGTATTTTGAACTGTAAAACGTAGGTATAGAAAAGTCTTGTATTGCATTAGCAAGTTACAATCCTTTTGCTGACCTAAGTACATCTTTCACAGCATTTCCCTTCCACGGGGAGATCGCAGAGGCTTGGGCTGGACCAAAACCCTGGGAAAGGACTGGTCTGTGATACTTTTTTTACTCTAGGAGATATTGGGCAATTATTCAGAGGCAGGTACAGTATCATAGTCCCCAAATGTAGTGCTGTTCTGTGCAGCAATAATGATTCTTTTAAAAAATGGAGCAATCTTGAAAGTATCCAATCCTGCACATCTTCTATCACATTGGCTGCTATTACAGTAAATTGAAAAGGACAAAAGAAAACATCCAAAGCACTTCTGCTGCCAATGTCTCCTGATACCGCCATCCCCACGCAAGGGAGCTGAAGATAAATTCCCCAACAACAAAACCTGGAGCTATTTTTCTGTAGAGCTTTCCAGGCTATGGATCGGATCCATGTAACAGGGGAGAGGAGTCAACTTGCACATTTAACCAAGCCACATGAAGGCTCTCATTCGTACTAAACGAACCAAAATGCTTCACCAACAAACCCTACAAGTTAGGAGCATTATCTCATTGGAAACACACCGATTAGCACATCAGGACCCAGCTCCTTGCAGCTTATCCTCCACATCAGCCTGGAGAACAATGCTTTCTCTTTGCTGCTTTGTATCACACAGCAGACACTTCCTCACTATTTGAAAGTTGTTGAAAATCAACAATTCTGACCCAAGACCCACCAGATGGATATTTCTGGCTGTGTGTACTGAGGCACTGAATTCTCCCAGACACTGGAAAATTCTCTGTGTGAGAGTTAATTACCCTGTATTCCAATGCACCACGATTATACAAGAAAAACCCTGCACAGACTTTAAAAAGTGACAGTATTTTAAGGAAAAAGGGACCTTTTAATAATACTTTTAAATGCAGAGCGGCTGAGATTCCAGGCTGTCACAAGAAAGCAAGGCTCCTCTTTCAGCAGAGGGCTGTTAAGGACACGATGTCAGCCAGTATTTTGTTGCCTTGTACCCATCAGCCTTCTAAAATCAGCGAGAGCAAATGACATGGAAAGCAGATATAAAACAAGGGCTTGCTAGATGGTCTGTAGGTGGAGGGGATGGAAAGAGGCCATAGAGTATTTGGGCCATCCCTGGGGCTTTTGGTCCTGGAGGGTTTTCTCTGGTTAGAGGGTGCTGGAGCTCAGAGCTGCTGCTCTTCCCCAATGCCTCCTGCGCCTTGAGCAGTTTCCAAGTCTCGCCCACTCAGGGACATAATTATGACGACTTTGGAAATCATTCCTCTCTGCCCATCTCCATGCATAATTTCAAATAAACCTCGCAGGCAACCAGCAAGAAGAGCTCCACGGAAAACAGTGGCAGGCTTTGAAGTTCAAGCCTCTGTTCTGTTTCCAGAAAGATTTTGATTTAATGATAGATGCATACCCTGCCAGCAAAGAAATTTCTGTAATGAAAGCAACTTATCTGGGTATAAATATAACCCAACTGCTGAGCTGCGGTGTGGAGCAGTGCCCAGAGAAGAGGCAGGTCTCTGGGTCAAGCTCAAGTCTGGGCTCAACCACTGCTGGTGCTAGAAAGCCTACTTCTGTCTCATTTTCCATAGCTAGAAGGGTAGTAAAGATAGCAATAACCCAAGTGCAGTTGTGAACCAAAATGTTTATCTGGAAGCATTAACTCGCACCAGTTTTATCCCTTTCTGAAGACTGCATATGTATGTCTCAGCTATTCAGAATGCCCATGAGATGTCAGCAAGTTATTTAATGGTTATTATAAGTTATTTTTTATTACTGTTTCATAACTACATCTTCCATTTGGTAACATCAATTATTTAATACAAGCACCATTAGTTTACTCATTATAATTAAAGCAACTCCTAAACAACTACCTTAAGAAGAAAATGCCTTTCTTATCCCAGGTAAAACAGAGCTTGTTTTTTTTTTGCCTGTCCCTAGGCACTCAGTCACTTTATGAAGCCATAACAAAATACACGAGGCTAATGACAAAAGCAACAGTTCTGAGAGGCACAGCTTTCTGCTGACTTAAAACACATTGAGTAATGGGAGGCAACCCAGACTTTGCCTTTTGTGAAGACATTTTGCAGCCTCCACCAGGTATATCACATCAAAAGGTGTTAAATGGGCGATTTAGGTTAGTCACTGGCCACTGGTGGTTTTAACTGAGAATAGGGGTTTACTGCATGGTAATTTAGATGGTGTTTATGTTAAAGGAGTGTCTCCATTCTCTTCCCAGGGGACAGTTTGGGACGATTATCTGTTTTTTAAAGAACTATTATGAAGGAAACAAAAGGTGCTGATGGAGGTTAGAATGTCCAAAACAAGCAAGGATCAGCCAGGTTTTGGGTACATTGTTCACATCTGTTATTAATTCTTCAGCTCATCTCAGTCTTTCTTCACCCTACCCTGGCACTGGCACTGGGCTCATCGACTTTTTTAAACTGCTTTTGCAGAGGTGAGACCACCAGTTCATTTTGCTTCTGAAGCCAGATTCGAATTGCAGAGTCCAGAGACAAAAGGCTGATGCTCCACACACACTCCGTGCACAGTATCCTCTCAAAAAGACTTACACTCCCTTTTACACACAAAAACCATTTTTCACTCTGTGACTTCTCGCTGGGCTATTCTTGCCTCTTATGTGGGCTTCCAAAACCTTCACCCTACCCAAAGACCCAGGTACCACAGCCTTGCTGAGGAGTTGCTCGCAGATTACAGTGCAACTGAACACAAGCAAAGCCAAGAAAACGAAGCCAGATATTTCCTTCCATTTGCACGGATTTTCACATTATTAGAGCCAGGGGGGAAATTTTCACATTATTAGATGATCCAGGGGGAAAAAAATATCAGTATTCTTCACCTGAGCATCAGTACCTCTTCATTCTAATAGCAATAGAAGGTGAAGGTGCCTGTGAGATCATTCCTTTATAAAGGAGGTTTTTTAGTGTGTACTCTCTCAGCACTTGTGCAGAGCTCAATAGCTGGGACAGGCAATGACATGGCAATCAGGGACAAACCCCTCTGCACAGGACCTGCACACCGAGGCACACACCCAAGGCACCCCTGGGCAGAAGCATCTGCCCTGGTGTCCAGCAGAGCCTCTCCCTTCACAAGCTACCCAGCCTTTTCTTGAAGAGTTGAGAAACAGAGATCTCACCAGGTTTGTTGCAGCAATGAACCACGTCGCCATTTGGGCTGCATGTCTGCTTTCCTCTTCACCTAGCTCTGGTTTGCTTTGCAACGTCGATTTCTGTCAGAGGGATGGACCAACATCACATCTTTCACATGCAGTCTTAATCACCTCTGATCAGCTGAGACTAGAAAGCTCCTCTAACCCATTTTAGGGCAAACAATCTAGGAAACTAAGGAACTACTGCAAATGGGCATCACTCAGCTGGTTTGTATGAGCTGCCAGAAACTGGCTGGGAATGAAACTCCTCTCCCACTTCTCCGCTTTTTCCCCATCACAATTGTGTGCAGCTGCAATTGCACTTGAGATGTGCCAGTGTAAAACCCTGTAAACTTACCTTTAAAGATGCATCTTCCAGTTCATGCTTGTAGTACTGATATTTATCTTAAATAACGTCAGCAGAATGAACCCACCATTACTTATTTTTCAGATACAATATTCTTGTCAGCAGCAGAGAGCTCAAGTGTTCCTTCCTTTCACACCTATCAGGTTGGAACAAGCTTTAACAGTGTAAATAACCTTCCCCATAGCGTGATGAAAAACCTTATTACAGCCTGGGATTAATTTTTCTAATCTATTTACAAGCAAAAAGGTCAAACTCGAATTTGACACTGAGGAAGGGAGGCAGGACTCATTATTTACAGAAAGACTGAAGAAAATGGATGAACATAAACATAGGATAGTTTTGGAACTTGAATCCGTGTTCTAGCTTCTAATTAAAAATTAGCCAGCAAAGCACTGCACTGCAAACTTCATTAGCTACAGGAAAAATGAAATTCCTAATTACTGAGCAAAAATGTTTTGATCTCAACAATTTATTTGTTTTTAAAAGTCATCTCTAACTGCTCAAAACTGTGTTCCATTCCTTTTATTACCAACAGACCAGCAGGAGATAACTACACACAGAGCACAGTTTTTCCCAGGCGCTGCGTAAAGGGACCCTCACAAACCCCATCTCACTGCCCATGAATCCCATCTAATTCCCTCATGCTGAACCACAGCTGTGGGCACGGAAGGCAAGAGGCGCCTGGCTCTAGGGTGATGCTCCACATGGCTGTTGGGACAGACGGACGGACAGACAAGCCCGGGCGCAGGGACAGAAGCAGGGGACGCTGCTACAGCAGCTGCCTTAGGTGAGTACCCGGAAAGGGCATTTTGCAAAACAAATCTCACCCCTGGGATTCGGGGAAGGACTCAGTTCTGCCTGCACACGCAGCCCACAGCTCCCTCCCCCGGCAGCCCAGGAGCTCTAATTGCTGCTGGTTGTCGGCTCATCAAACCTTGCTCCAAGCAAAAGTTAATTGACGTGGGCTTAAGGTAGCCGGCAGTATGAGCTGGACAGCCCGCACCACGGCTGTGAGCACTGCTCGTTTCTGTCGCGGGTAACGATGCGGACAGCCTGCCAAGCGCGTCTGAGGGAAATCATCTCATGGAGCATGAGAGGTGTCATGCTGAGCTCCAGCTCAGGCTGCGAAGCTGCAGAATACAAAATACGAGACCACTACCAGCGTTGTTGTAACCGGGTATTTCTGTCCTGCCTTCATGTCAGCTTTGCTCAAGTCCTCGGGATTTCATCTTGCGATGTCTCAATCCACTGCATTCCCACACCATGTTCCCCAGCCCAAGCTCTCTGGAGGGTGTAGAGAAGAGGCACACTCACCCTTCAGCAGCCCTCCCAACCTGGGGCACAAATCCTGCCAACATCCCCACCAAACTGGTGTCAGAATTCCTTCTGTGTCTGCCATCCCAAAGAATTCACAGTGCCCCTGTGATCAGGATGTCAGCACTCCTTTTCCCCTCCTGTCAGACAGGGATCTCGCTCAAGGATCCCACAGGCCTTTTCCCACTCACTTCTCTAAACTTTGCTTGTAGGACTTTGCTCCTAATCGTATTTTTGTGGGAAAGCCCAGCAGGGACTTGCATTTCTAGCTGCATGGCCTTGAGGCCAGTTTAGACCCCACCACATCTCCACTCCTGGGCAGTGTGAGCAGAGCTGCCACTGCCAAGCACGTCCATGGAAAGGCAACCCTAACTCAGTCCTGGTCATGTCTGGAGAGAAGTGCTCTACAAACACCCCCATGAGTAACACCAAACAGGTACTGAGACGTTTTATAAACAGAAGAAAAATATAGTTTCATAAATATTACTCATTTTCCTCAGCTGCTGGTTAATAGTATTGACTTTTGCCCTGCATACAGCCTTCCTTGCTACTCAAGAATAACACACATTCTTAAATACATGAGAAAGTGATAGACACTTTGCCCACTGATAGCCAACGACTGTAATAACATTGGGATAATCCAGCAACTCAATAAACCAAAACCCCCTTGTAATAATCCCCCTCACAAAGAGCACTCAGGGCTATGTTCACAGCCAGAGCTGGGCTGCACCACTTCATGCAAGTATTTGCATTAATACTGCTTGAGTAGCTGACTACACTTCTTAGATATCAGAGGGAGTCACTGTACAGAGACTGTATATCTCAGTACACACAGTGTGTTAACTGGATTTGTGCTATTGCATTTATAATAAAAACTTAATGTATTTATTTAACTTGAAAAATGTGCCAGGAAATTTTTCAGTTTATATCCATCTTCACCAAAATAAATAGAACCAAACTCATCATGAACCCTGCATAGAGAACTGTTTTCATTCGTACTGAAAAATTGATGCTGCCAAAATTGATATTACCTTATTTCTGCTACAAGAATCGTATGACCTCCTGTTACCTAACAAAGCAAGAAACAAATGTAGTAGGAAAACAGTGTCCAGGACTCATGGAGTTAGCAGTACAGCCTGTGCAGAGCCCAATACACCATTGTGTACAATTCCTACCATAGAAATATGCCACTTATTTTAATGAGATATTTCATGCCAGTGTCAGGCAGAATGATGTGGCTACTGGGAGCACAGAGGATGCAAATGCATCTCATAGTAAGCTGCATTCTGTGAGCAATCTAGGGAATCAGATATTAACATAAACTAGTTGCTTTCTATGTTCTCCTTTTTAATACAAAGAATCACTTTTTATGCATTCAAAGAGCTGATCTTTGGAAAGGATGGGAGAGGATGGCTGGATCTCAACTGCCTCTTGCCTGGGAAGTGGAAATGAGGATGATGAAGAAAGAAATCCTACAGCTCCAGTCATAAGAGCTTCTTTGCTCTGTCACTCAGGGGAAATCAATAGCACTCTCAGCTGCAAAATGCAGCCCATACACAGCAAATTGCTCATCTCCCCATTTTCTTCTGAAATCCGTATTGCTGCAGATAGATAGTGAACATTTTGGAGGCGCTCAACCACGCAGAATAGACTAAAATGCACTAATCTACTAAGATAAGCAAAATTTTACAGACTATAGTTATATGCTTACATGGAATGTCTCCCTCCTCCTGCATTCCTTGGGCTCCTATTCCCAGACAATTCAAGTACCTGGAGAAAGAGATGAGGAGTTCAGTAATTAGTTCTCTGGCAGTCATACTGGGTTTTATTCTGAATAGCTCTTGCGACTCCTTAATGTCAATGAAAGGAAGAGGCAGGGAGGGGGAAGCCAAACAGGTATCATGAGGACATTTATGTCCCAGACTAAATGAACACACAGGATTATAGTCACTGCCTGAATCAAACAGGTTTCCTGCTTGGGGCAAGGAAGTAAAGGAAGGCAAAAAAAACTTTCCTACAGCACATCCAATGGCGTAAATTGGAGGGGATTTTAGGTACAATTTGTTTTTTCAGGCACCACGTATCTCTGGAGTATTGGGTCTGGCCCCACCACCTATGAATGGGACTATAGAACTACTGAGCCAGTTTTCTGGATTTAGTGAAGCCTACAGCATTTCTGCTCTTTCTCTGCTTCTCATGAAAGGGAGCAGATAAGAGCTTGCACAGCATGCCAAACTCTTTTCCTCTGTTTTTGTTATCACCTTGCTAACTACCTTGTGGTTTCCAAATCGGGCTACAGAAAAAGGCTCCCTTTCCACCTCCGCCTCACACCCTTCCCAGAGCACAGGAAAACTGCAGCAGCTTTCTTACGATTATTACTAAATGATTCTCAGTAACTATTTGAAAGCGTTTTCAAAATTCACTTTTAAGTAAGATTTATAAAGCCCATAAAATTCCTTTCCAAAATCCCAGGCTTCCATTTATGAAAACAAGTCACTTCTGAAATAGCCTGTTATCAGTGTTTATGTCTTTACTTTTTGACTTTACAGCACATCTTTTGACTCCTCTCCCATGCCAGCCAAGAGAATCAAGCCCAGCAAGTGGGGCTGAACACTGCAAGACCAAAGGAAACAAGAGGACCGAAAACTTCAGCCCTGAACATGTTGATCAGATTATCAGGGCATTATTACCTCTGGAGCAATATACCTTTCCTCTGTGTTGGGATTACTAGCTCTGCTCAGTGACTGAACATACATGCTCATGATTAAAGAAGTGGTCTTGGGGTGCAGGGGGTAGCCAGGAGGCGAGAGCCCCCAGCATCAAACTCCAAAGCCTGCAGCCCAGCCACAGGCCAACACAGATGCTGCAGCTTGCAGGAGTGCAGCAGCATCCTGGAGCAAAGGCAGAGCTGTTACCCAAGCAGATTGTGTTGCTTTACACATGTCCTTTCCAGCAATCCTCTCAGCTATTCCAGGCTGTTAGGATGTCTCACAGAGTATTTAAACAGTTTGGCTGTGTCCTCTGGATAATTATAATGAGCTACAGCCTATCAAAACCCCCCACAAAATGTGATTCTACTCATGCTGACTTATCTGACTGCAGCACTCATCCTGTCTCCTGGGAATACTTACGAGAAGTAGGAGACCTCTTACCAAAACTATGTAAAAAAAAGGAAAAAGAAACCAGTCATCATTGTTCACTCACCTTTCCGTGTGCCTGCCTACTGACATCTCCTACAGCCAGGAGAAAAGCCACTCCAAGTCATCCAAGTCACAGCAGTGCGCCCTGCAGCAACACATCTGCCATTTATTAGCAATTAATTTACTGTAAAGATCCTTTTGGGCTTGCAAATACTGAATGTAAAGAGCCTATAAATGTGAATTATTAGCCTTTTATAAGCCTGTGCTCTCTGTATCTACAAGTCACTCCTCTGACAGACACTGCCACTGGCAGATCGGTGTGCAGGTCGAGGAGGATATTGCATTCATTTTGCCCCACTGTGTTTTTCCGGCTCCTTCAAGGCAGGGCTGGACTTTTGTTCAGTTTTGCCCAAAATAGCTGCTCCATCTGCCAGTTCCAGAGCTGGGATTGCCTCCATCCCCTCGAAACGAAGGCTTGGAGCCGGCCAGTGGCCAGCAGTCACAGAGCTCAGCCCACTTTCAAGCCCACTGCTGCAGCATCTCCCCAACCAAGAAGAAACACACATCTTCCTCCCACCACCGTAATAAAACAAACTTTAAAAATCCTCCTGGGTGGGTGGTTGTGCTGCAGGAATGGGGCTCTGGAGGCACTAGAAACAGTGTGATCCCCCGCGGGGATGCGATTTCATGAGAGCTTTGCTCCCACCCAGGCACTGCTGCTTTGGGAGGAAATTGTTTTTATGAAACAATCACTCAACTTATATTAAGAAACATATCAGCAGGCTCTACTGCTCCCAAGATGAATTGGACTTGAGCTTTTCAATGGTGTGCCACCTGCTTTTAGCCAGGGACCCAGAAGGGCCAAGAAAACATGGAAAAAGTGCAGGAAGCTGTACAGTCATCTCATATAGCAGAACCGAAATTGGGAGTGATTTAACTGACCAGGACTAAGAAATGGCAGAAAAGCCTTTCTGCAGTGTCAGGAAACACCAAAAGAACGGGTAAGCAGCACATCCTGTGTACTGGTGTAATCTATTATTTATTATTA